>NC_041342.1:27848149-28140649 GCF_004354835.1 Perca flavescens
TTTATCATTTATATTTCGGTTGTATCATAATGAGAAATAAGTTTGTAATACAACCTTCTTTTCAGCAGCCTGATCTTTCTTCGCACTCGGAGCAGCAGCGATGCTGGCAAAGTACTGAATGACACGCTTGGTGTTGACAGTCTTTCCAGCACCGGATTCTCCACTGAGTTGAAGAGAGACAGAAGGTTTTAGACCAAGACCTATGACCCTTAACTACTTAAGGGATTTTTGGCCTGTGTGACTTACGTGATAAGGATTGACTGGTTTTCTCTGTCTGTCAGCAAGAGAGATTTTCAAAGTATTAGTAAAAAATAAAATGACGTCAGCGTTGAATATTTAAAGAAAATGAGGCTAAAATAGAATATTTACCTGACAGCATGTACTGGTAGCCATTGTCAGAGATGGAGAAAATATGGGGAGGAGCTTCAGACCTCTTCTTTCCTCTATAGGCAACAACCACCTCTTGGTTGTAGACTGGCAGCCACTTGTAGGGGTTGACAGTCACACAGAAGAGCCCAGAGTAGGTCTGTTGTAGTAAGCGAAGGGCAACAGATAGTAAAATGATAAGATATGTGTTACCTTGTCATAATGATGATGCTTATTAAACAGTGCTTTATCAATGGGTAGGTTAGGTTTTATGTTACGCTTTATTGTCTTACATAGATCATCCATGCTGCATAACGCTCTTTGAGGTTAAACAGCACCGCGGGCTCATGGAGGAAGGTGAACATCGCCATGTCTTCAATTTTATCAAACTTTGGCGGGTTTTGAGGGTGTACATCACACTCCTTCACTGTCACAGTCTGCAGCCAGAGATAACAGTCTTAAACAAAGTTCAAGACTTGTATTGGCATACATTTGAACTTAAATGAATTGATACTGTATGGTGTACAAACCTTGTCATATTCAGTCAGAACAGTGACTTTCTCACCGTCACGACTAGTGACGGTTCCCTTTACGTACTCAACCTCAGGGTCAGGAACGAAGCACTCCTTCTTTATGTCAAATGGACGAGTTTGGGCTTCTAGACGCTCTTTGTCTGACTTCCTAAGAAAAGGAGCAGCGGGCCCAAACTCTGCCATGGCGGCGTCACCCATTTTTCAACCTTTTGAGAATAAAATATATTTTACAACCTGTGGATTTCTTTGCAAACTCATGTATGAACCATTACTCATTCACATGAGACCCATGGAAATCTAGACAAACGGCATAATTAAAAAATAAACTTGACATAATGAACAGACACAAGTTTTGTATATCCCCATACAAAAAACTATATTTACAATCATTGGTCATACTATCATTGGTGTACTATTTATAACCTATCATCCTTTACTCTTTTTTTATTAAACAAAACTACACAAATAAAGGTTAAATGGATGTGCCTTTAACATTAGAGTTATAGAGACAGGCACAGGTCCTTTACAAATTGGATGTGTAAGGCCTTTTGTATGCAATAACAACCCCAAAAAGAAAAGCAAGATGCTTTAGGGTTAACTGTTGTCACTACAATGTAGCTGTGAATTTTACCTAAAGTGTTTCACTCCACAGGAAATTGGGATCTGCGGTATTTCTATTAAGTAGACAGAAGAAAACCAAATCTCATATTACGTCATTATTTAATTAAGACAAATTAAGTGACAAGTAAAAAAAATTAAAACAAATCCCAGTGATACAATTTTAACAAATGTTTTCACCCAAAATGTATCACTAAGCTTTACAAAATGTAGCATGCAGCAAAAGTGTCTATATATATATAGCTGGGAGTGATTTTAACATCTTACACAAACAACGTATCAGTTTCTCAATTATGTGGATGTTTTTCTTACCTTGACCGTCAACCTTTGTCAAGTGAAATGATGGATCCAGTAGCTGACACCAGGCTGCCTCTCCATTAATAAAGGTTGTTCGGCAACCAAATATGGGGATGCATATCAGAGAAATGGCATCCAGGTTGCCTATTACAAAAAGCTTTCTCCAAATTAGGTAGAGCCTAGGGCTGCTATTTATTGCTGCCACCTTGTGATCAACAAACTATATGCTGGACTGGACCTGAGAAAGAAAGGGGAAGGCCGGAGGTGGGGGAGCATGGACAAGCTGCTGCAATCTATCATGTCATTCTCTTTTGTCCTAGTAATTTGTATGAAACCGCTTTGACATGACGATCAACATCAGATTGGGTTATAAAATAATATATATTTTTTAATTATTTTGAAAATTTTAATTAATTAGGGTAATGCTGGACATTTGTTAATTTGAAGTTCCACTGCTTTTTGATATACATAAAGTAATGCTTGACGAACTTTTAAGGGCATGATTATTGTGAAGTAGAAAATCCCTTTCCATCTACAACACATGTTGATAATGTTAAATGAATCCTGATTTAAATAAATGTTCTGTATCAATACATGATTAAGACATGATAGGACTACTGCATGCTCCATAACAGTGTAAAATATTGTTATTTGTTTCTTAGAAGTTAGAGCCACTTTTCGCCTAGATGATGTATGTCTGTCATTTATGGCAGACGCATTTTATCATGGACTGTGCCTCCATATTCTATAACTATACTATACTACTACATATACTATATTATAACTAAATAAAGTAGGCTAGCAGGCTCGCAGGATTTATGGGACATCAAACATTTCAATCTAAAGTTCAACAATAGTCTGTCAAGTGATAGGGTGTGAAATACATTTCAAGAGGGAGAATAAAGAGCTTCAGCTGTTTACAGATAGGCAAGACAAGGCCAAGGTCACAGCTGTGACATCCCTTTCTTATCACTCACCACTGTTTACAGATATATGCATGTCTAACCCTGGTCACTTGGCATTGTTTTCTTTTCTTTACCAGCAATAGAACTATTCAGACACAATGCAATCAAACACATGTCATATTACATACAATTTAAGTTCCTTGAGCTGACCTTTTTGACACTTTTCAATGACCTGGACCAGGTATGGCAAACATACTGTATGAGCTTTGATACCCAATAAAGATTGTCAGTGAGACTATAGAAATAGTTGGGGGGTGGTTTAAACACTAAAAGTGCTCTCCAAGGATGCCAATACAGATGCCATCTGCAATACCCACAGTCCCTTCAGTTCATGCAGTAATCTAGGCAACTGAATGTGGCGAGGAAAATACGCTGTCTCTTTATCCTCGCCTGTGTCTTTCTGCACTGTTTGAGGAAGCAAGACGGTTTGCTAAGGGACTGTTCATTATTTATTTTAGGGGCCACCGGAGGAGTTTTGGGGTCTTTAGTCAAAATAGACCTGACCCTCCCTTCACCAGCAATACATTTTGGACGACCCTCCAAAATGATATGGAAAAAAGGATGACCCTCCCCAACACTTAATTGATGCCTTCTGTGCTGGTTTGCGCTTGGCAAAGATGCACAGATACCCATTGGTTTTTAACAACCAGGGGTCTCATTTATAAAACTGTGCGTAGGATCCTTTACTATAAGTGTACATACGTACGCCCAAAAGCCCAAAATGGTGTACGCCAAAAAAAAGTCTGATTTATAAAGCCATGTGTACGCACACCTGTAAGCAATGTTTTCCTCTTATAAATCACAGATTACCTACAAGTGTGTGTACGTGGATCAGCCTCTTATCCTGCCCTGTACACACCCATTTTTAACCATAAATAGTCAATGCAAAGCACCTCGTGAACGCTGATAAGTATGTTAATGACCCTGGCAGTTGTTCTTTCGTTACACCGAATCATGCCGAATCATGACGACTGGAGGAGAAAAAGCAAAAAACCTCTCAGACGCTCGGGAATTGCTGCTCATTGAATTATAATTTCGGCCAGTGTAGGGAAACCGGATCTATACTACCTTTATTAATAATATCTTCCAAAACGGCAGGCATTAAGGCACTCGGGGACAGCTTCCATATATCAGACCTATATGATAAGATTTAACAGAACTATATATTATATCCAAACAAGCCTTAATGATAAAGGTGAAGATTATATATATTATTTATATATAAAAAAAAACATTTAGCTGTCTGACATTTCCCTCAGGAAACAGCCGGTGGCCCCCTTAGTGGCGAAGACCTGTATTTGGACTGGGATGGCACGGTTCCGGCGCATTGCCCTCTCTACTGGACCCAATTCAGTACATAGATCCAAGAGCACAGCTTTAGGGAATTTAAATTGACATCGTAATGGTCCCTGAAGTCTCTTTTTCTCCTGATACTTCCATTAGCGTAGTCCTCTGTAGAGCCAGCAGTGCCATCGTGCAGCATTATGCACGGGTTCACCGCAGTATTTATATGTTTACAACAATTTGTGATTGTTAACACCTTGCCAAAATCACAGCATCAACTAGTGGTATCCCTCACTCTGAGATACAATTTGAAGACGAAATAAAGTGTAATAGGCAAACACACTTTTCTTCATGCAGGTTTTGTCACAAACAGTATTAAAGTTCGGACTGATAATGAGGACATTAAGGGTAACGATTGCGCGAGAGCTTAACGGCTGTATTTTCAGACTTTGATATTTGATGATATATGCACAGTTTTAAAGACAGATATTTAGTTATTTACACTGTATTCTGCAGTTATCTAATGGTAGGGTATTTTATGCTATCCTGTATTCCATGCAGTCGGGCCATCTCCTCCTCCTGCGCTCCGTAGCTGACAATGTGACGGCGAGACAGCGCCGATTAAACATTAAGAACACATTTTTATTTAAGATTTGAGTTTGATTTTACAAGGTGTTTATGGAACAGTTATCACTCAGTACAAGCGCAAATCACACTGCTGGACTTCATCTTCATGGTAATGTGGATAATATGCAGTGAAAGAATGTGCGTGAGGCATCAATACTAGAAAATATTACGAGTAATCTTATTCCCATTTACTCTCTGCAGTCTGACTTCAGTTCACCACCTCACCATCTGCGTCGCCAATTCCTATTTTGTCTCCAAAATGTGCGTACGCATGGTTCAGAGTTTGTGTGGAGGACCGTACATTCTCCCGTCAAGTTTGTTTTTTATAAATCACAACGTTTGCGTGGTAAGTGGCGTACGCACATTTTCAGCCCCGTTTTGTGCGTATGCCATGTTTATAAATGAGACCCCTGGACATACGTGATTTTTTATTCAATGCGGCTGCAGTGTGAACAACCAAGGCGGATTTGATGCGACTTTTACCTCAATAATCCTCGCTGCGCCCTCTCTCTCCTTGGGGAGGGGCGGGGCCCCCTGCTCCCAGTGCGGCTGTCAACCTGTGTGGACTGTCCTCAGTGTGCCCCAACTGCGTTGTGTCACCAGGGCTGGGATCAGCTCACGTAAAAAGGCGATGTCGGCAACCCACCCGACCCATCTGTAAACACGGACCAAGGAGTTTAATGTGCTCGCAAGTCAGAGGGTCGCCCCGTGGCGCAATGAAAGTGAGGGCCGGCGTGCACCGGCTGAGGTTGGGATCCCGGTCCCTTGGGGTCTGGCGCACCACCGGCCCGTCTCACCCGCACACAACAGCGTGCTGCGTCTGATGTCATTGTTATTGTTCTTTTGCGCATGCGGGTCCCTTCAAAACCGCAAACAGTTCACACTGTAATCTGACATAGGCCACGTTAAAAGGTAATGTGAACAGCCAAACAAAAAATCAGATCTGTGCAAAAAATCAGAATTAGGCATTAAGACTTGCGGTGTGAACGTAGCCTAAACATCTGCATTCTCATCTTCTTCAACACTGGTTGCTATGGACTCGTCACTAGGCTTCCTCAGTCATTGTATATTTTAGCATAGCTAAAGCTGCCGAAGCTGAACGTTATCCAAAACTCCATTTCTCAGACGAGTGTTAATTTGGGAGCTTGCATGCTACCACTCCTTCCTTCTCAAATGCCTTGAAAAGGCTGTCGTTTGCACAATTTCATGAGTAATCACCGGGGCTGAAAGGATATTTGAGTCGGGTATGGCTGCAGCCTGGAGACCCTCCGTCTCATGCCTTCCCGGCTGGTGCTGTCCACGGCGCAAGCTTTGACTTTTCAAAATAAAAGCTTGCGTTTTATTGCGTTATTTTTTCAGCAGATGTCTTAGTTACAACTTGATGGAGCTAGCAAAGCAGTTTTGTGTTAATATGTGCGAGCAGGATTTATTCAGTTTGGGAAATCCCATGGTCTCTAAAGCTACAGCTCAAATTGTCTGGCTGACTAAACAAGGAGGGACCCATCTGCTAGTGATAAGGGCCGAGACTAAGAGAGCTACATGGAGCTACGTGGATAAATATGCACCAACCAAGCCACTTTGAAATTTTGCTGTTCTCATGAATACAAAAGTTGGGTCACCCTCCCCCTAGACTAAAATAAATTGGTTGACCCTCCCATCAACAAAGAATAAAAAGACATGACCCTCCCCTATTTTCCTCCGGTGGTCCATTCCATAAATACCGAACGGTCCCTAACTAAAGTTCCTCATGTAGGGAGTTCTCATGGAAATTGCCCAGTTTGCTTTCGTAAAGAGGCAGGCAGTGGGAAAAATCTAATGTACCTGAGGAGTGCAGACAGTGGCTAGGGTCATAGGGCACAAGCAAATCTCTTTTAGTACAAGTTTAAAATCAATTTTATATCAAGGTAGCCAGTGTAGTGTTGCAAGGATTGGAGTGATATGGTCTTTTCTCTTTGAATTGGTTAAAAGTCTGGCAGCTGATTTTTAAGCGGAAGAATCAAGCCGTGATTTGAGGAAAGCATGGATTACTTTTTCAAGGTCTGCTTGAGATAACAACTTTTGTAATTTTTCTACGTTTGAGAAAGCATGATTGTACTACGTTCGGGATTTATAAATCAAACAAAGTCAAAAAGCTCGTAGTCATAAATCAGACCCAAATTGCCGGTGGAGCGCTTGACATTCCAATGTGTAGGAATTTCTCCCATCTAGCGTTGAGATCATATATCGCAATCAACTCTCTTGCACCACGCAGTTCAAAGTATGTATTACAGCTACGGTAGCCTTCATGCTTCAAAAAGCCGGTCTCTTGCTCTTTTTAATATCCTTTTTCTTTTTCTGGGCGACGAAGAAGACTCCTGTTCCTGAAATTTGGATTTTGAATATGTGTGGTCCTCCATGTTTCCTTATTCAGACTTGCCGGGGCCGGGAAGCTACGATACCCATTAGCAGCATTAGCAGCACCTGTGAGTTTTTCATGTGACAGCGAAAAGGCAGAGCAGTCTGTCCTGTATGTCTGTATGGCTAACGTATTTCAAGATGGCGCATGAATATGGAGCGTCTATCCCAGTTCATGCAAACGCAAATGTAAAATGTCAAGCCAATAGGAATACTTTGAGGAAATTGATGGTGCTGGTAAATACTCATGAAAACGGACAAGTCTGTGAATGGGCAACACAGATTTTGATAATGAACAACTAAGCACACTGGACCTTTAAAGGACAGGTTCCCAAGATTATTTTTAAATTGCAGTTGTGTGTCGTCCGCATAACAGTGGAAATTAATATTATGTCAGACCTAAAAGAAAGCATGTGAAACAAAAAAATAGTATAGGGCCAATAATTCCACAGTTTACAAGGTGATTTATGAGGATATTGTGGTTGTACGTATCAAATGCAGAACTCAACTTAAGGAGAAACTAAATTTAACAAGCCCCAGAATCAGCGGCAAGCGGCTAATAATTAGCAACCTTAATAAGAGTTGTTTCTGTGCTGCAATTTTTCTTTCCTTTTTTTCTTTTACCTTTCTTTTTTTACAGGCAAATCATTAAGAACAAGTTGTTATTGACAATGGCGGCCTGATTGATATTGCTAAAAAATATTGTTGCTATTCATTTGTCATATAAATTGATAGGCAACAGACTTTTCTAAACTTTGAGATACAAATGGTAGGTTTGAAATTGATCTAAAATTGTTTAAAACAAAAGGGTTGAGTGTAGGTTTCTTCAGCAGAGGTTGAGTCAAACTATTGCATTTTTAAAACTGGATGGACCAGAGCCAGGAGACAATGAGCAGTTAATATTGGAGAGCTTATGTGGCCCAACTGTCTGAAATACCTTTCAGAAATCTATAGGGACATTATCCAGTTGTCAGGTGGATGAGTTTCATTCTAATTCTATGGGTGAAATTGACTTAAAGTGAGATATACTGGCAGAAAGTAGGATAAGAGAGATTTCCAGTCACATGTGTGATATTAAGCCTAATGTTGTCTAATGTATCTACAAAATGGTGAACTGCTTATAGTACATTTGTCAGTGGACGCTTCCATGTGCTCGCTGGGGAGGTTTGACCAATTTGTTGGTCGCCTGAAACAAAACCCTGGGATTATGGCAGCTGCTAGCAAATCAAATTAGAGAATTAGAACTACCTTGGTTATTTAACTAAACACTGATAGTGATGGCATTATGTTTTGCTTGTTTCATTTTGATAGAAACCAGGCAGAGGCAGTTAAAAACATTTCGGAGAAATTTCTGGCTAACTTGGAATTAAAAGGCCCAGAGCGGATACAGGTAGATGGCCTATGGACCGGAAGCAAGAGCTAGGTGTGGAAAACCACAGCCTTGTGATCTAAGACAATAAAGTCTAGCAATTCAATTAGGGCCGGGACTCGATTAAAAAAATTAATCTAATTAATTACAGGCTTTGTAATTAATTAATCGAAATTAATCGCATTTTAATTCCATAAATATTTGACCTGAGAACAGTGAGAAGTAATTTTTTTCACATGGATTTTTAGTATACCATTGAATAATGACTGAATACATAAGCTTAAGCAACACAATATTGTTTATTTTTGTTCAACCAAGTCCAGCAGACCAGTGCAATTTTTGCCATTAAGTGTAGCAATAGCATATTTAGAAATATAGTACATTTCAGAAATTCAGGTAACCTATAGGTAGGTAGACCTTCTGTAAACTATGTTTTTTTAAGTAAAACACAATACTTTCAAGTACATTCAGACTTAGTTACCCTTGTCCTTAAACCAGTCATCTGGTGGAGTTTGGGTTGGGTGTGGGTCCTTGTACTCGGAGTCGGGCTAACGTCCACGCTAGCTGCTAAATTTTTTGCGTTGAGGTGATACTTGAGGCTCGATGTGCTGCGGTGATATGCAAATTCCTTGTTGCATAGCTTGCACACAACCATGCTCTAATCGATGCTTCCATCCGTTTGTTTTTTATAACAAAATTTCCCATCCACGGAGCCAACCAAAGCGGTCTCGTCAGCTTCTTCGCTCATGTTCACTGTGGTTTGTTGTTGTCTAAAGCATTGACATATATAAAAGGTCTGAAGTCATGAACGCTAGTTGGTGCTCCAGTATAATCGGTCCGCCGAAACTCATCCTGTGTGAAACGTCCCGCGGTGCAAAAATAAGTGTGATTAAAATGCGTAAAAAATGTTTAACGTGTTATTTTTTGTGTAATTAATTAACGCATTAAAGTCTGTAATTAATTAATCTTAATTAACGTGTTAAAGTCCCGGCTCTAAATTCAATATTATTTAGAGAAATGCCATAGGTACCTTATTATTTGTTGGATTTTTAACAGAATTTTTAAGGTTAAAAGACTCAAAAAAGATGAAAAAAATTTGCAGTATAGGCATACATGGAGGGGCAACAACAAATTTGTACATTGAGAACTCTATCATATTTGGCCATAATAAATGACTTAAGCTTATTATTGAATAAAACCAGTCTGTACTCTATTACTAGTATTTAGCAAACATTACGTGGATTTTGTTGCTGTGTTTTCTGCAACAGTTTCTTTGTGTCTCCCAGTGGCACAGATGAGCAAATTTTATATCTTATGTTTGTTTTTGTTTTTAAATAAGTATGATTGATTATAATAAATAAAAACCTACATATACAACATATGTTGTGCACTGAAACAAATTCAAATTGTTGAGACCTATACTCGCATATCCAAAAGTTGCCTGCTGCATGTGCCCTTGTCCTGCTTCTGTTGGCATGGCATTGTTTTCTTCTGTATCCTTGAGCACAAAGATAACTTGTGAAATTCCTGCTGGCTGCCTTTCAGGGCTTGTTGGTTCAGATGACAGCTTGAGGACGTAGGTAGTCAGGACAGCTTTTTATTTTTTATTTGGTCAGTAGCAACAGGTGATAAGCCCACAAGAAACCAATTATATGTTATGTAATATTGGATATGTATTGTTTGTTTGTATCGTTAATATACTTGAATATGCATAATGAGTCTGTATTCAGACCAAATTTTAGAAATTGCTTCTCAAGTGTTTACAAATGAAAATCATAGAAAGCATGCTGGCCAGTAATGCAACAGGAACGTCCGTTGTCTTCCTTTCATCAGATCACATCTCACCAGGTCATGTCCCTGCTTGTCTTCAAACTAGAATTCTCATCTCCTTCACTTATCCCTCAGTCTATTCCAGGCTCTATTAGACCACTCCATCCATTAAAGGTCTCATTCCCAGCTGTCCACAGTCCTTGTGTCTTTGACTTTTACAATCACATGAACACATGACAGAAGGTGTAAGGCACCTTGCTTCACTTAAGTTTGAAACTAGAGCCAGCAAAGCTATTGTTAGTATTTGTTCTTTGTTGTCACGTCTAAAGGGGTGTTGAGCTCTGGTAGAGGCAAGGAGTTGATTTCTCTCTTGCCTTGTCTTCCCACTTATTCAGACTGTGGACCTCTGTGTGGAATCAAATCCTGAGTACTCCTTGTCTTTGATTTGAACGACTAGCACTTGGCGAAATAATGGAAAGGTACTGTTGATGATTAAAAGCTTTTACTGTCTACTTTTTTGGATGCAAAAATTCTAATCTGTTGGAAAATCTGTTAATTTGGAAAACTGATAAACAAATACATTTTGCCACAACATACCCTTACTTCCAATGTCTTATTTCAATTGATGAAATGGTGTTTCTTGAATTCCCTAGGTCTCTCTTAAATGACAACCCCTGAAGTCCAGATTATCTATTGTCAGCCAGACATTCGTCAAGTCTGCCTCTTCTCTGTTTTCCACATGGCCCTTCCTTGTCTGGCTTTGGAAAGAAGATGCTTTATACCAGAGAAAGACTGACCTTCACTACTGAGATAAAGGTTAGTAGATTCAATTTAACTAGTTTAGATCTTTATACATTTAAGTCTGTTATCAAAATGGAGGGAATGAGTTAAATGTATGTAAAAAAACAACGGTTTGGTCACCACTGGATAATGTCTAATTTTCTGTGTCCAAAATGTCTAGTGAAACCTAATTTTTAAATGGGTAGATGGTTGTTTTTTGAGTTGCAATTATCATGCATAACAGTAATATAACAAAAGAACATTTCATTTATCATATGTTCATACTATTGCAGTTTGTATAGTACTATTTTAGCAGTTTTAAAGTGGTAACTGATGAGGTTCTCGTTCTATTATGTTATATGTCCATTGTACTGTAGGTCAGGGGTTTTCAAATTGGGTGAATTTGAGCCTCCCCTTAAAGTAGATAGGAACAGCCGAGCCCCCACTTCCCCAAAAATTTTGTCCGCCTGCCCTGACCCACACACGCCTCTGCAGTAAATGCCATCTTTTGTGTGTTTGATGAGTTTCATTAACAACTGATAAAATGTAAATATTTTTTTATATTGTATTTGAATACATTTTATTTCCACAACTTTTTTAAAAGTGCATTCATAAACCATTCTTTGCAACAGCAAATCATTTACAACTTCATGCAGGCCTAATTGAGACTACTTTTAAAATCATCACAAAATCAGTGGGCCTATCCACAAGTCAACAAAATATGCTTAACATGTGTTATGATGCGGGGGTCTGGGGATCCACCCCCTGAAACTTTTGAGCATTAAACACTTCATTTCCTGCATTCTGGTGAATTTGTATGCCCCTATTTCTAGCTTTTTCTGAATCAATATGCTGGAAATATCTTAATGTAAAGTGAAACATATTACAATCCAAATATAAAAAAATAATGGAATATATTGCAGTTAGGCTATCAGGCATTCTGTATTGCGTTATTCTCCTTTAGATCGACTTTTCTAATTATATCTGAGTCAGCACACATGTACCTTAGGCATAATTTACTCTTACCTTCTCTTTTGCATCTTTTGTTGAGGAAGTAACTTCAATTATACAATATTCATTTAAATTTATTAATAAACCCCTGGACTGTAATATTTCAGATGTTTGAGCAAGATTTCTGTGTCCAAAACTTTGTGCACATTCAAAATATAACTCATCCCATCTGTGCTCTCTAGATTTGGAGGAGTTGTGATATTTTGTGAAAAATAATAGGCTATTACAAGAGTAAAGTCACTATATTTCAGAAAATAATCTCCCTGCACCATAGCCTGCTGTGCATTACGTGATTGCCCTGCTGATATGGTAGATCTCAGACCCTCTGACAGACACAGAGCCCCGTTTGAGTCTCTGGTCTCTGAATGACACAAAGCTTAGGGAAGTGGCTGTACGCTGCTCTACATCGGAGGTGGAAAACCGAAACTATAGAAATGCACAGAGCTCAAACGCGACACATCTGCCGCAGCATGCCGACAGCAGACCGCGTCCTTTATAAACCTGAAGCTGCACAGCTTTTTACAGTAAGAGTGGACACTAAGCGACATCCGGTTTTATATTTGTCAGTCAACTTTTCAAAATACATTCGTGGCTGAAGCCTCGGCAAAATCAGCTGACGCTGCGTCTCTCAGTGGGAACAATGAGGCTGCGCTTTTGATGCGCAGGGGTGTTCGATGCGGGGCTGCACTGCAGAGAGAAATAAACACAAATCCTCCACCTGCAGCCTTGATCTGTATTTGTTTTTAATCAGGGTCAGGGTCAATGCTGTCATTTGCTAGCACCTCCTTGCAGACGACACACTGCGGTGTAGCCTCAGACCCCGACCAGGTGAAACCTAACTTTAACTCAGGATCATATTTCCTATGTTTTTTGCTGGGTTTTGTCTTTTTCCTTAATGCTTACTTCTGTTGACTTGGGACAAGGAAACAATACATTTTAAAGCTAATACACGCACGCACAATTACCGATATCAATAGAGCTGCATACAGAGTAATTTTTTCTTGGCGTGTTGCGCCTCCCCTGCACCTCACCTATTGAAAACCCCTGCTGTAGGTGATTAGTCATTGTTGTTGTGGTGTTTCTGTACAAACTCCTCATAGTTCACTTGTCAAAAAGACTGTCCACTACTCTTCTGTAGGTATCCATATAGCTCATGCTACCCAGATCCTCCTCTGATAATTCCAAACATACCACTTTTGCTAAAAAGCTACTGCAAACTCAAAATGCAATGTGCCCTGTACAGTGGACAGTTCTACCAAGAAAAACTGATATGAGTTAGTGATTTGCCTAATAGTGAACTCTTCAAGTTAATCGTCGTAATATTTATCATCCTTATCACATGTCACTTGGGTTCTTTATTCATTTCACTTTTTTACAATCCAGTTTAAATAGAGAAACCTTGATAAACATTCAATAATAGCTTTTAATTTAGCGAAATCCTATATTTGTGTTTATTTTTAATTGGCATGTTGCAAAAGAACAATTGGAATACTTACAAAGGAAAAGGTAAAATGATAACACCTTACTAATTATTTACTAGCTGTGTAGTATTATCAGTATAAAAATAGCATTATAGGTGTCATCAGTGTGTGAGGGTTAATTGTTATCCTTTTACCTTCTTAAACTTAAATAGAATGCATGCACATTAAACTGCTGATCATGATGCCAAGTGACTTTCGCAACATCAGATAAATCCAGTATATTCACTTGGCTAATGAAAACAGATGTAGTAAGTGAAAATGGAGTTTATATATGAGAAAATAGTTTGAAGCCACAAAGAATTATCCACAAATCTTCTCTTTTAAGACTCATATAATGAAAACAGCCTGAGTGAACATGGTATTACATTGTCTTCACTTAGACAATTTAATTTAAAGGCAACAGAAGTTGTAGTCAGTAATCTCTGACACAAACTAGCAAAATAAATTGCTTTCTTGGAGGACCAAACATGATGTATTTGGAAAGTAAAAAGAATAATTACATGATTTCATGAATTAAATGTATACATGTAGATGTCCTTTTTAGTTTTCATGATCAGGATACATTTTCCTTCAGCAGAATTTATTTTTCTGAAGGGACAGTCTAATTATATGAGTAAAACCTTTACTGGTTTCCCAATATGTCTTGGGGTCTTTTTGGCCAACTACAATTTTTATCCAATGACATTACAACAGATAAGATTGACTTTTTTGTTTGTTTTATACATAATATTTAACACACACATATACTTTGAATAATTTAATTGATTGGGTATTCACAATTCAATTAGGAGTCATAGGTCTATCAATTTTTCCAACCCACATATATATATATAGCACAACCATATTTTTCATTTAATTATTCTTTGGTTGTTTAAACATATACTTTAATTATACATTTATTTCTAGTGTAAGTAATTTAATTTAAATGTATTGTTTTAATGAAGTTATTCTTGAAATAAGTCAAGATTAGTTCCCTATAATCATGAACCACATGAGCCTTCGTCAATGAGAAGTCAAGAAACTGTTAGATGCATACTACATTTATTGAACACAACACATGCTTAGGGAGACACCAGGCAACAGGTGCCTCAGAAACAGTCATTTTTGAGGAAACTTCACTCTTCACTCTTCAGGTCCTCTCTGAAAACAAAAGAAAGCAAAATACAAGATAAATTGTGAGATGTGTTTTTGATTAAATAGTATTATTTTAACCCTTGTCATAACAGATTGAATCAGTATCACCAAATTATTCACACTTTAGGCCCCTCAGAGGAGTATTCTAAATGTAGTAATAGTCAACGGCCTGCTGGGGGACCACTGATGCATCAGTGAAAGACCAGCACCTCGTTGTTATACATTATATGAACAAGATGGTTGTCCCTGAAAGCAAAAAATATAAATTTCCCATTTTTACATGTATATACAATTATGTACGATATATGACCTATTAATACTGACTTTTGACCCCACATCTCGGGTCTTGGCACGTAGCTTGTTGACCTGAGACTCAGCGATGTCAGCTCTCTCTTCAGCTTCATCAAACTCATGTTGAAGCTTACGAAACTTGGTAAGATAACTGTTGCTCTGTTCCTCCTGTAGAACACACACCATATATGTTACTTATTATATCTGATCAGACAAAGCCTACGTGTACTGTTATGTACAAGTATTGCTTTTGAATTTCACTATACTTACAGCATCTTCAGAAGCCTTCTTATAGGATTTCACCTTCAGCTGCAGCTTGTCCACCAAATCTTGAAGACGAGCTAGATTTTTACGGTCTTCTTCTGTCTAAATTGTGCAAAAACGTAATTAATATAAAAATGTATGCATATTTTAATTCAAAATAAATAAATAGACTTTGGTCCAGATTGATAGTTACCTGATAGGTAAGCTCCTTGATACGTCTTTCATACTTTTTTACTCCCTTTACAGCATCACTGGCCTTTTTCTGTTCACTTTCCACCTCATTTTCAAGTTCCCTGACCTGCAGGATGTTGTCAAAAAGGTCAGCCACCTCTGTAGTGTACATAGAGCAGCAATTTATTTGACATATTTAAATGATGCATGAGCCGAAGAGCCAAGTTAACTCACCCTGGCCTCGAGCTTCTGCACCTGCTTCTTGCCTCCCTTCATGGCGATCTGTTCAGCTTCATCCAGACGGTGCTGCAGGTCTTTGATGGTTTGCTCCATGTTCTTCTTCATACGCTCCAGGTGAGCACTGGTGTCCTGCTCTTTCTTCAGCTCCTCTGCCATCATGGCAGCATCAGTAATGGCCTTCTTAGCCTTCTCTTCAACATTTCTGCACTCCTGCACCGCATCTTCTACTTCTGCCTGAAGCTGGGATGTATCAGCCTCCAGCTTCTTCTTGTGATTTATTAGGCTGGTGTTCTAGTTTTACAGAAATATTAAAATGTGCCTTGTGAAAACAGTGTATGTTAAACAAACATGCTAGAACATATTGACAATCATTGCATCTCACCTGTGAGTGCAGGAGCTGCACCCTTTCACTAACATCCAGCAGCTCTTGCTCAGCAAGTTTGCGACCTCTCTCAGTTTGCTCCAGAGCAGACCTGAGCTCCTCCACTTCGGCCTGAAGAAGGTTGTTGCGTCTCTCAACTATGGCATTGTTTTCCTTTAGATCATCATTGGCCCGAAGAGCATCATCAAGCTGGAGCTGAAGGTCCTGGAAATGCGGGAAATTTATTGTGAAGCAAGTTGAATAAAGTGCCGAAAAAACAATTAAATAATAGTTTTATTTTTTCACTTCATTCATACCTTTAAATGTGCATGAACAGATTTAAGTTGTTTCTGGGCCTCAGCTGCCTGCCTGTTGGCCTGGCTTAGCTGGATCTCCATCTCATTGAGGTCTCCCTCCATCTTCTTCTTCAAACGGAGAGCCTCATTCCTGCTGCGAGTCTCAGCATCAAGAGAGCTTTGAAGTGTGTCCACAATTCGCTGCTGATTTCTCTTTGCTTGCTCCATCTCTTCATCTTTCTCGGCCAACTTGCGATCAAGATCAGCCTTAATCTGGTTGAACTCAAGCTGGGCTCTGAGAATCTTCCCTTCCTCATGTTCCAGTGAGGCCTATTTTTAAATAAAGAATGAAAAGGAAATACATGACTAGATATACCATGTACCAAAACAATGTTCATGAAGTCCACCGTTCAACATTCAAGATACCTCCGCTTCCTCCAGGGCTGTTTGTATCTCAGACTTCTCTTGTTCTAACTGTTTTCGAATCTTCTCAAGCTCATGGATACTCTTTCCGCTCTCACCAATTTGCTCAGTGAGGTCAGATATTTCCTCTGGGAAACAAAATGTCACATTATTAATGGTTTGGTCATTAGAAAAAAACTACGATAGAGGTGTAAGCTGGTTTGACCCATACCCTGTAGATTCTTATTCTCTCTCTTCATGGTCTCCAGCTGTTCAAGAGATTCTTCATAAGAGTTCTTCAGTTTGAAGAGCTCAGTGCTCAGAGACCTGGCTTCCTTCTGAGAGCTCTCCAGCTCTGCTTGAGACTCTTCATACTTCTGTTTCCATTCTGCCAAGACCTGAAATATGTATGCTTAAAGTTCATTTTACTCTAGTTATTTATTTAAAAGACCAAAAGTGCCATATGTATTTTAAATGCAACCTTATCAAAGTTTCTTTGCTTCTTGTCCAGAGCAGCAGCAGCAGCATTAGACCTCTCCACATCCACCATGAGATCTTCAATCTCATTCTGCAGCCTGTGTTTGGTCTTCTCCAGAGGCGAACATTTAGCATTCACTGCTTCCACAGCCTCCTCAGCATCCTGCAGCCGCTGAGCCAGCTTTTTCCTTTAGAAATGGATCATTTAAATCATTTAATGTTCCTGCAGTTGTGCTAGTTGGATAAATTCTAATGAATTTAACTAATGTGACTGGCTGCTCGGTCATCTAACAGACAAACTTTTTGTCGTCTTACATTTTAGTAGGAACATAACACAAACAAAAAGCTGATCTGCTAGACAAAGTAAAAACGTCTCTTTAGAAATTACATATCAAATCATGAATTTGGATCTCAAAATGTCTTACTTTGCCTCCTCCAGTTCCTCAGTTCTCTGGATGGCATCAGTTTCATATTTAGTTCTCCACTGAGCCACCTCAGAGTTGGCCTTGGACATGCCTCGCTGCAATTCAGCCTTGGCCTCCTGCTCCTCCTCATACTGCTCCCTGAGCAGGTCACAGTCATGTCGAGCAGACTGCACTGCATGGGCTAACGCATTCTTGGCCTGTAATGAAAGCACATCTTGTTGCATTTATATGTACCACCATCTGTACCAAGTTGTTACTGGTTACTGTTGATTGCTACCTTGACTTCCTCCTCTAGTTGTCTTTTAAGGTCTTCAATTTGTTGAGTGTAGGACTGTTTTCCTCTGGTTAGTTGGGACACTAGGGAATCCTTTTCCTCTAGCCGCCTTACAAGTTCACCTAATTTTGATAAAAGAATCAAATTAGTTCATAATATCCCAAACAAAACACACAGTTCATATCAAATGTTTACCATTCTCAGTTTGAAGCTTTGCTTTCTGCATGGTGAAGTCATTGATAGTACGCTGTCCCTCTTCTGCCTTTGTTTTGTATTCGTTCATCTGGTCTTCCAGAGACCTGCACATTTTCTCCAAATTATTCTGAAAACAAAAAACATCAAGAGTGGCGCATAACCTACTTCAAAATAAATGAAAGGTGTCTTAGGTTGTTTTCACACCTGAGCAGTTTGTTCTGTTTTACCGAATCCTGGAGCATTTTGTCGGATAGTCTGGTTTGTTTGTGTTGGCGTTCGAACTGTGCACTTAATGTTCAGCGCACTTTAGTTGAGAATGCGATCAGACCCAAATACGGAAAGTAAACGTGAAAACGTGCATTTACTAGCCTAGTTTCAACCTTGCCCACAATTTACAGACTTATATATGATTTAAGCGATGACAATTTTCAAATCCATAACCTATTATGATCGCTTGTCGTCAGTGACAACACATCATCATCTCTCTCTCCTATCAGGGCCCACCCTGTTCTTCACTCGCTGTCTTGTCAGCTGCTCATATTGTTCGCCTTCTTCTAAAATATTAGAAACACTAAAGCAAAACAAGAAAACCCAAGACAATATAAACTTGGTGTTGCTCCATTTTTTCTGAGATCAGGAAATGTCAGTCATTTTCACCTGGATATTCTGTCCAATAGACCATCAATGTCTTGACCTTGTCACATTTGTTTACAACGTTTGGTGCGCTTGACAACACTATCCACTACACTATCCAAACCAAACAAAAAATGCAACAATGTTGCAACTTCACCCCTGAATTGCACTGAGTCTACAGAACTATAGGTGTAAAAGCGCACTTAGACTAACAATGAGTAGATAAATATATAATACATAAAAGTATTTTACCTTAGCCTTCACAATATTTTCCATATTGGAGACCACATCATCCAGCTCCAGTCTGAGCTCACTCTTCTCCTTCTCCAGTTTCTGCTTGACTCTCTGCAGGTTGTCAATCTGCTCTCCCAGGTCAGCCACACTGTCAGCTTGTTTCTTCCTGAGTGTGGCAGCAGTGGCTTCATGCTGCAGAGTGGCCTCTTCAAGGTCTCTGCGGAGTTTCAGGAACTCAGCCTCCCTCTTCTTGTTCATCTCAATCTGAGCAGATGTTGCTCCACCAGCCTCCTCCAGCCTCTCACTGATCTCCTCCAGCTCTCTGGACAAGTCTGCTCTCTGCTTCTCCACCTTGGCTCTGGCAGCTCGCTCTGCCTCAAGCTCTTCCTCCAGCTCTTCAATACGGGCCTAGAACAAAATCAAGTTTTTTTTTTTCTTTTAGCCAAATATCACATCACTGCACAAGTAAATTAACTCAGTTCTTCTAATTTAACATTACCTGTAACTCCTTCAGTTTTTTCTGGAGCTGGGCACTCATTGCTTGTTCATCTTCAATTTTACCATTGAGTTGGCTGATTTCAAAATCTTTCCTGTGGATGAAAAAGTAAAATATGTACCAGCTGCCACATACCCTAGTTTACATCTATTTGTGTTTTTCTATAAGTTCACTTTTAATGTTACTTTTTCAGTCTCTCTTCAAGTTGCTGCTTGTCATTTTCCAGGTCCATGACACTCTCTTGAGCTAACTTTAGGTCTCCCTCAAGCTTCCGTTTTGCTCTCTCAAGGTCCATACGCACTTTCTTCTCTTGCTCAAGGGAGCCTTCGAGCTGCAGTGGGTGATAATTACAGCCTTTCAGTTTAATTTATTCACAATATTTCAATAAAAAAAAAAAACATACCAACACACTCTTATTTACTATGTTCTTACGTCATCCACTTGCTGTTCCAGCTTAGCCTTGGCCTTGGTCAGAGTGTTGACTTTGTCTTCTTCACTCTGCAGATCATCCAGCGTTTGCTGATGAGCTTCCTGTAAGGCTTTCTTTTCTTTGGTCAACTTAGCTATGATTTCATCCAGAGCAGCCATCTCTTCTGTCATGTTCTTCACCTGTTGAAATTAAAGTTTTAGTCAGAAATCCTAGACCCATGCTATCAACGTTCTGTGCCGATTTATATACAACAGAAGTAATAGTTTAGATGGGAAATTTGCCATTTTGTATCAAGAACAGTCAGATCAGTGATTGAACAGAGACATTGTCTGTGAAGTAAATGTATGTTTTATAGTACCTTGTTCTCTGTGGCGTGCTTCTCTTTCTCCACTTTAGCCAGAGTTAACTCTAAGTCATCAATGTCTTTCTTCAGCTCAGAGCACTCATCCTCCAGCTTCCTCTTCTTAGCAGTCAATTCAGAATTCATCTCCTCCTCATCTTCCAGTCTTTCTGTCAGCTCTTTGGCTTTTGCCTCCATCTGAATCTTGTTTTTGATCAGCCCCTCGCATCTTTCTTCAGCATCACAAAGATTATCTTGCTCCTGTTATAATTTAAAGTCACAACATTATGCATTGGCAGACTTGATTTGATTTTAATATTATTTGTAATGCTGACAGATTTTAACATTTTTAACATACAGATTGAACTTGGAGCTGCAGGTCATTCTTCTCTTGGAGAAGAGTGACTGTTTTTTCTTCAAGTTCCTTCCTGCGGGCCTCAGATTTTGCGTAAGCCTCTTTTAGTTTGGCAAACTCTTCCTTCATATTGGCCATTTCCTTCTCAGTCTCTGCTGATCTCAAAAGAGGTTTAATCTTAAAGAACATCTTCATCCAGGGCCAATTCTTGACCCCCATAAAAGCACGGATGTTCCACTGGATCACAAGTAATGCATCCCTGTAGACATTGATTCATGAAGATATTGTAATGTTGTAATCTAGTAATTAGTTCCTGGATATTCAATATATTTCAATTAACTTAGTGCATGTACCTGCGTTCTACAATCTTCTGGAATTCAATTCTTGCCAGAACTCCTCGTGACCTTGCCTGGATCCTAGTGATGATTAGAGATAAGCGGTCATCTCGCATCTCCTCCAGCAGACCAAGCAGTCCAGCTTTGAAAAACACCTGATTTTTGTAAACAGATGAGATCAGCAGTATCATACACAAGAGACACCCACATTGAGGATGTGTGTGCTTTGAAGACCATGGCTCATGCCCAGCTCAATATAGACAGATTTCTGTCTGTTATAACATAACATAGATAGTAATAATTGTGAATGAAAGCAGGCGTAGTTGAAATAAAGTGATGCCCCACAGTTGTCTGTAGTTAAAGATTTGCAGTCAGTAGAAAAACATAAAACATATAGTATCACAGTTCCTTATCACACTGAGATAGAAATGTATATGCTTTATACTATATGTGCCAAAATGTATTTCACCAATACTTACCTTGGTGTGCCCCAGTTTGTACTGGTTATGGTCTATATCCAAGGAGCCCAAAAGCTTCTCTGAAGCTTTTTTGTTATCAATGAACTGTCCCTCAGGGATAGCACTTGGGTTCAAAATGCGGTATCTTTGTAATGAAGATAAAAGATAATTTCAGTTTTGCTGCATGTCATGTCAAATATCAACTTCCAAAATATGCCCAGCTAAATAGCTATCCCTGTTAGAGTGTAGATAGTAGAATGTATCATTGGGTGACAAATGAAAAGAAAAAATTTAAGTAGAGAAACATAACAAATGCAAACAGGCCATTAAGATTTTCTGAACAGATGATTAGTATCAAATTATGTGAATCATATGCTATGGCTTTCACAGTTACCAGATATCCCTCAAATTGAACACCTATTGGAGATGTGTGGAGAAACGTCTTAGTCAGTGGTCTTCTCCGTATCATCAAAACACTAAATGAGGAAATATGTTATGGTAGAATGGTGTCAAATTCCTCTATCAGAGTGCCAAAAACTTGTCAGCCATCTGTATATCTGAGAGACACCTCTGTTTGAAATCTCCATAGAGGATCCTGTTGGGGAAGCCCTTTCTGCAGATCCTGATGCCTTCCAGCACACCATTACAGCGCAGCTGGTGCATCACCAGAGGGTTCTCCATGGCCCCAGGAGTCTTGGTCTCATTGGGGATGATGCAGCGTACAAAGTGAGGGTGAGTAGACCTCAAGTTGGTCATCAGCTTGTTCAGGTTCTCCTGAGGAGGTAATTTAACCCTGTGGTTAACACTCAGTTTAGGTTATTGATGTGTTGCATATCTCTATCAATGTAGAATTTAGTCTTAGTCATTGTTTTTCATATGAATAGCCATTCAGACATTTATGTTTACTAACCCTGTGCAAGGCAGACACTGTTTGGAAGGATGCACCCTTCTTTTTGCTTCCTCCTCCTTTGCCGCCCTTTCCACCTTCAGCTGCTATAATAAGCCAGTGTACAACGCATTAGATTGCATTAACGAACCCAGTTCTCTTGCAGTTCCCACTATGGCAAATGCAGTACATTCAAGGGCAAATTCATCATCGGATTGCGCAGCTTTTGCAGCTGCTAAAGTTGCACTTACAAGACAAAAATAAACTATGTACCCCTAACCGTTGCCAGGCAAGCTCCTGTGCTTGTGGTACGTATTAAAATGAGGTAATATGCAGACATTTGGGGCAAAATTGGCCCTTTTCTCTGCAGTCCAATTCACAAAGCGCAGCACTGATAGCTACACACAGTTACAGTAAAATGATTAGTCTTCAGAGAGTTGGTGGTAATGAAGCACATTCATAAAAAGTGTCCATCGTTTTAAATCATGCCATCTTTAACAGTCTGAAGGTATGTGTTTGAAAACACCAACCGCACTGACAGAATCCGAAATACTGTTTCTTTCTGTCAAAAATTAACAAAATTAACAATATCAGTTTAATAACTTTAACTCTTTTTACTTGAGATGGGGCGATAGTTGTTGCAAGTGATGCACAATTCAGTGTGCTATCAGCGGCTGCAATCCATTCTTTTTGAATTTGCCCTTCCGTTTATTCTTACCTGCATCTGATCCAGCATAATTTGCAAAGAGGACAGATAACAGTTTGAGATTAGACTTCTGGTAGAGTCCTACAACGGTCTCATTCAGAGGATCCTTGTTCTTCACCAGCCAGTTGTTGATATTATAATCAACAGTTCCAGCATAATGCATCAGGGAGAAATGGGCCTCTGGTCTTCCTTTGATAATTCTTGGCTTCTGGAAGTTGGCAGATTTCCCCAGATGGTTATCATAGAGCTTAGATTTAAAGGTGGTATCAGAAGCTTTGGGGAACATGCACTCCTCTTCAAGGATGGACATGATACCCATGGGCTGAAGGGACAAAAATATGAGGGTTATGAACATTTTCAATCAATCTTTATGTATGGCTGAACATACAGTAGTCGATTTTCTCACCTTTTCAATCAGGTCAATGCAGGCCTGCAAGTCCATACCAAAATCTATGAATGTCCATTCAATGCCCTCTTTCTTGTACTCTTCCTGCTCCAGCACAAACATGTGGTGGTTGAAAAACTGTTGCAGTTTTTCATTGGTGAAGTTGATGCACAGCTGCTCAAAGGTGTTGAACTGTAATGAAAAAGTCCACAGTATGACAGGCTTAATACTTTCTCCTTAAACTACTACTACTATCTAGACTACTTCATATAGAGTATGTGTTTTTTTCAAACTCACATCAAAGATCTCAAATCCAGCAATGTCCAGTACACCAATGAAATACTGGCGAGGCTGCTTGGTGTCCAGGGATTGATTAATTCTCACCACCATCCACAGAAACATCTTCTCATACACTGATTTAGACAGTGCACTAACAGCATAGTTCACCTAAAAAGGAAATATACATAAAACACCTTAGTAAAGTTTCTGGACTTTATTTTGGAATTTAATAAACATATTATTCATATTATCTTACCTGGGCGACATTTTGTCCCTTGGTGACCCACTCATTTCCTACTTTGACTCTTGGGTGACAGAGACCTTTGATGAGGTCAGCAGAGTTCAGGCCCATCAGATATGCAACTTTGTCAGCAACTGTTGAGGCATTGAGGTATTTGGATTAATTAATCAAGGTTTTCACTGCTTTTCAAGGTTTTTGTCATTCTTTTATCCCTGATTCCTTTAGAATAGAATAGAATGCCTTTATTTCCATTGTACTGTAACATTAGAAATGTACAACGAAATTCAGAATGCTACTCCTACTGGGTGCCACTAGTTAAAGAAAAAAAAACACATTCTCACCACACATTCATTCCACAAGATAATAAATAAATAGATAAAATAAAGTAGTTTAAAACTGCATTGAAAAATGGCACTTTTAAGAATATTGAACACTTGTCGGTTTTTGTTTGTGGGGGAAAAGCTGTGTTTGAGTCTGTTATTCTGGGTTTTGAGTGATCTGTAGGGCAGCAAGTCAAATAGGTAATACGTTTTGACCTTCTTCACGCAGTCACCATCTATAGATAGCAGGAAGGGTCTGTGCTGCTCTTTCTGAAGTCAATGATAAGTTCTTTGGGGTTTTTTGTGTTTAGCACCCTTTGCTGTAATTTGTTTAAAAAAAACATTTCTCACCTTCAGTGCCATCAGCCTCTGCCTGCTCTTCACGTTGCTTGGTCTTGAATTTCATATTTCCATGATGCATGATGGCACCAGTCAGCTTGTAAATGCCGTTCTTCTCCTCTTGGGTAAAGCCCAGCACATCAAAGGCTTCCTGAAAAAAACATAAGATCAAAAATGCATTTCTGGCAGAGTAAAAGTTGATGTAAAAATTCATTTTGGACTGTGATTTGAAGATTCAGCTCACATCGGTGGCCATCAGCTCTTCAGAGTCATTGATAGAGGCTACCGTTGTCTCTCCTTGGGAGATGAAGGCGTAGTCGTAAGGGTTGTTGGTGATAAGCAACATGTCTGAGGAGGAAAAGAAAAAAATGTGCTGTAAAATATCTAACTGTATTAAGATTCAGTCATAACTCACTTTTGATGGAGATTTATAGTATTTTATCAGATTTATACCCAGAAGTTCCGGCTTTGCCTGAGACAAGATCTGGTAGAAAATGTGGTAGTCCCTCTCAGCTTTGAGCTGGTAAGTCACACGAGACTTTTCCAAAAGGTCTGTTCAAGAAAACAATTGTTATTGTGCTACACTGATAAGTTGGTAGGTAATACATTTAAATGTGTTACATAAACCATGTTACTTACAAGTTTCAATATCAGCAGAGGCCAGCTTCCCACGGTTATCAAAATGAATGCGGATAAATTTACCCTAAGATGAAGCGAGCCGCTCATTTTAGTCCTGTTAAGTCAATCACTTCAATTTAAAAATTACCATTTGCAACCACACAGACACTCACAAATCTAGAGGAGTTGTCATTCCTGATGGTTTTGGCATTCCCGAAGGCCTCCAGAGCAGGGTTAGCCTGGATGATTTGATCCTCCAGGGTACCCTGATTTTGTCAAATAAAGACACACCTTCAGGTTCCATGCCAAGTAAAATTTCAAAATGTGTTTCAGCTATTAGAAATTATTTTTAATTGAAGTGTGATTATGCTTTACAACTGATACTTTGTGAAATATTATATTTAGTATATATAATATATTTTGTAGTACAGACCTTCTTTTCAGCAGCCTGATCTTTCTTCGCACTCGGGGCAGCAGCGATGCTGGCAAAGTACTGAATGACACGCTTGGTGTTGACAGTCTTTCCAGCACCGGATTCTCCACTGAGTTGAAGAGAGACAGAAGGTTTTAGACCAAGACCTATGACCCTTAACTACTTAAGGGATTTTTTTTGGCTGTGTGACTTACGTGATAAGGATTGACTGGTTTTCTCTGTCTGTCAGCAAGAGAGATTTTCAAAGTGTTTGTAAAAAATAAAATGACGTCAACGTTGAATATTTAAAGAAAATGAGGCTAAAATAGAATATTTACCTGACAGCATGTACTGGTAGCCATTGTCAGAGATGGAGAAAATATGGGGAGGAGCTTCAGACCTCTTCTTTCCTCTATAGGCAACAACCACCTCTTGGTTGTAGACTGGCAGCCACTTGTAGGGGTTGACAGTCACACAGAAGAGCCCAGAGTAGGTCTGTTGTAGTAAGCGAAGGGCAACAGATAGTAAAATGATAAGATATGTGTTACCTTGTCATAATGATGATGCTTATTAAACAGTGCTTTATCAATGGGTAGGTTAGGTTTTATGTTACGCTTTATTGTCTTACATAGATCATCCATGCTGCATAACGCTCTTTGAGGTTAAACAGCACAGCGGGCTCATGGAGGAAGGTGAACATCGCCATGTCTTCAATTTTATCAAACTTTGGCGGGTTTTGAGGGTGTACATCACACTCCTTCACTGTCACAGTCTGCAGCAAGAGATAACCGTCTTAAACAAAGTTCAAGACTTGTATTGGCATACATTTGAACTTAACTGAATTGATACTGTATGGTGTACAAACCTTGTCAAATTCAGTCAGAACAGTGACTTTCTCACCGTCACGACTAGTGACGGTTCCCTTTACGTACTCAACCTCAGGGTCAGGAACGAAGCACTCCTTCTTTATGTCAAATGGACGAGTTTGGGCTTCTAGACGCTCTTTGTCTGACTTCCTAAGAAAAGGAGCAGCGGGCCCAAACTCTGCCATGGCGGCGTCACCCATTTTTCAACCTTTTGAGAATAAAGCGTATTTTACCACCTGTGGTTTTCTTTGCAAACTCATGTATGAACCATTACTCATTCACATGAGACCCATGGAAATCTAGACAAACGGCATAATTAAAAAACAAACTTGACATAATGAACCTGTAAATTGTACAGACACAAGTTTTGTATATCCCCATACAAAAAACTATATTTACAATCATTGGTCATACTATCATTGGTGTACTATTTACAACCTATCATCCTTTACTCTTTTTTATTAAACAAAACTACACAAATAAAGGTTAAATGGATGTGCCTTTAACATTACAGTTATAGAGACAGGCACAGGTCCTTTACAAATTGGATGTGTAAGGCCTTTTGTATGCAATAACAACCCCAAAAAGAAAAGCAAGATGCTTTAGGGTTAACTGTTGTCACTACAATGTAGCTGTGAATTTTACCTAAAGTGTTTCACTCCACAGGAAATTGGGATCTGCGGTATTTCTATTAAGTAGACAGAAGAAAACCAAATGTCATATTACGTCATTATTTAATTAAGACAAATTAAGGGACAAGTAAAAAAATGTAAACAAATCCCAGTGACACAATTTTAACAAATGTTCTCACCCAAAATGTATCACTAAGCTTTACAAAATGTAGCATGCAGCAAACTTGTCTATATATATATATAGCTGGGAGTGATTTTAACATCTTACACAAACAACGTATCAGTTTCTCAATTATGTGGATGTTTTTCTTACCTTGACCGTCAACCTTTGTCAAGTGAAATGATGGATCCAGTAGCTGACACCAGGCTACCTCTCCATTAATAAAGGTTGTTCGGCAACCAAATATGGGGATGCATATCAGAGAAATGGCATCCAGGTTGCCTATTACAAAAAGCTTTCTCCAAATTAGGTAGAGCCTAGGGCTGCTATTTATTGCTGCCACCTTGTGATCAACAAACTATATGCTGGACTGGACCTGAGAAAGAAAGGGGAAGGCCGGAGGTGGGGGAGCATGGACAAGCTGCTGCAATCTATCATGTCATTCTCTTTTGTCCTAGTAATTTGTATGAAACCGCTTTGACATGACGATCAACATCAGATTAGGTTCTAAAATAATAATAAAAAAATTAAAAAATTAATTAGGGTAATGCTGGACATTTGTTAATTTGAAGTTCCAATGCTTTTTGATATACATAAAGTAATGCTTGATAAACTTTTAAGGGCATGATTATTAGAAGTAGAAAATCCCTTTCCATCTACAAGACATGTTGATAATGTTAAATTAATCCTGATTTAAATAAATGTTCTGTATCAATACATGATTAAGACATGATAGGACTACTGCATGCTCCATAACAGCATACATTATTGTTATTTGTTTCTTAGAAGTTAGAACTTTTCTCCTAGATGATGTATGTCTGTCATTCATGGCAGACACATTCTCCTCACACATGCCTTCATATTACTATACTATACTACTACATATACTATACTATACTATAACTAAATAAAGTAGGTTAGCAGACTTGCAGGATTTATTGGACATCAAACATCTCAATCTAAAGTTCAACAATAGTCTGTCAAGTGATAGGGTGTGAAATACATTTCAAGAGGGAGAATAAAGAGCTTCAGCTGTTTACAGATAGGCAAGACAAGGCCAAGGTCACAGCTGTGACATCCCTTTCTTATCACTCACCACTGTTTACAGATATATGCATGTCTAACCCTGGTCACTTGGCATTGTTTTCTTTTCTTTACCAGCAATAGAACTATTCAGACACTGCAATCAAACACATGTCCTATTACATACAATTTAAGTTCCTTGAGCTGACCTTTTGACACTTTTCAATGACCTGGACCAGGTATGGCAAACATATGAGCTTTGATACCCAATAAAGATTGTCAGTGAGACTATAGAAATAGTTGTGGGAGGGAGGGGGTTTAAATACTAAAAGTGCTCTCCGAGGATGCCAATACAGATGCCATCTGCAATACCCACAGTCCCTTCAGTTCATGCTGTAATCTAGGCAATTGAATGTGGCGAGGAAAATATGCTCTCTCTTTATCCTCGCCTGTGTCTTTCAGCACTCTGACTGTTTGAGGAAGCAAGACGGTTTGCTAACTAAAGTTCCTCAGGTAGGGAGTTCTCATGGAAAATGCCCAGTTTGCTTTGGTAAAGAGGCAGGCAGTGGGAAAAATCTACTGTACCTGAGGAGTGCAGACAGTGGCTAGGGTCATAGGGCACAAGCAAATCTCTGATTTATGTAGGAGCAACCCCATGTAGGGCTTTAAAAGTAATTAGTACAAGTTTAAAATAAATTTTAGTGCCAGTGTAGTGTTGCAAGGATGGGAGCGATATGGTCTTGTCTCTTTGAATTGGTTAAGTCTGGCAGACGATTTTCGGACAAGCCGGAGAATCAAGCCGTGATGAGAGGAAAGCATGGATTACATTTTCAAGGTCTGCTTGCGATAATGACTTTTGTAATTTTTCTATGTTTGACAAAGCATGATTGTACTACGTTTGTGATTTGTAAATCAAAAAAGCTCATAGTCATTAATCACACCCAAATTGCCAGCAGAGTGCTTGACATTAAAGGACAGGTTCCCAAGATTATTTTTAAGTTGCAGTTGTGTGTCGTCCGCATAACAGTGGAAATTAATATTATGTCAGACTTGAAAGAAAGCATGTGAAACAAAAAAATAGTATATGGCCAATAATTACACAGTTTACAAGGTGATTTATGAGGATATTGTGGTTGTATGTGTCAAATGCAGAACTCAAATTAAGGAGAAACAAAATTGAACAAGCCCCAGAATCAGCGGCGAGCGGCTAATAATTAATAACCTTAATGAGAGCTGTTTCTGTGCTGCAATTGTTTTAAAAAAATGTTTAAATTTTACCTTTCTCTTTTTACAGGCAAGTCATTAAGAACAAGTTCTTATTGACAATGGCGGCCTGATTGATATTGCTCAAAAATATTGTTATTCTTTTGTCATATAAATTGATAGGCAACAGACTTTTCTAAACTTTGAGATACAAATGGTAGGTTTGAAATGAATCTAAAATTGTACAGGTAGATGGCCTATGGACTGGAAGCAGGAGCCAGGTATGGAAAACCACAGCCTTGTGATCTAAGATATTAAAGTCTAGCAATTCAATATTATTTAGGGAAACACCATAGATACCTTATTATTTGTTTTTCGAGGTTAAAAGATGAAAAAAAAATCTGCAGTATAGGCATCTGTGGAGGGACAACAACAAACATGTACATTGAGAACTCTATCATATTTGGCTATAATAAATGAGAGAAACTTAAGCCAATTATTGAATAAAACCAGTCTGTACTCTATTACTAGTATTAAGCAAACATTACCTGGATTTTGTTGCTGTGTTTTCTGCAACAGTTTATTTTGTGTCTCCCAGTGGCACAGATGAGCAAATATTATATCTTATGTTTTTTTTTATTTTTAAATAAATATGATTGAATATAATAAATAAAAACCTACATATACAACATATGTTGTGCACTGAAACAAATTCAAATTGTTGAGACCTATACTCGCATATCCAAAAGTTGCCTGCTGCATGTGCCCTTGTCCTGCTTCTGTTGGCATGGCATTGTTTTCTTCTGTATCCTTGAGCACAAAGATAACTTGTGAAATTCCTGCTGGCTGCCTTTCAGGGCTTGTTGGTTCAGAGGACAGCTTGAGGACGTAGGTAGTCAGGACAACTTTTTATTTATAATTTGATAAGCAGCAACAGGTGATAAGCCCACAAGAAACCAATTATATGTTATGTAATATTGCATATTTATTGTTTGTTTGTGTCATTAATATACTAGAATATGCTTAATGAGTCTGTATTCAGACCAAATTTTAGAAATTGCTTCTCAAGTGTTTACAAATGAAAATCATAGAAAGCATGCTGGCCAGTAATGCAACAGGAACGTCCGTTGTCTTCCTTTCATCAGATCACATCTCACCAGGTCATGTCCCTGCTTGTCTTCAAACTAGAATTCTCATCTCCTTCACTTATCCCTCAGTCTATTCCAGGCTCTATTAGACCACTCCATCCATTAAAGGTCTCATTCCCAGCTGTCCACAGTCCTTGTGTCTTTGACTTTTACAATCACATGAACACATGACAGAAGGTGTAAGGCACCTTGCTTCACTTAAGTTTGAAACTAGAGCCAGCAAAGCTATTGTTAGTATTTGTTCTTTGTTGTTGTAAGAGGTCACGTCTAAAGGGGTGTTGAGCTCTGGTAGAGGCAAGGAGTTGATTGCTCTCTTGCCTTGTCTTCCCACTTATTCAGACTGTGGACCTCTGTGTGGAATCAAATCCTGAGTACTCCTTGTCTTCAATTCGAACGACTAGCACTTGGCGAAATAATGGAAAGGTACTGTTGATGATTAAAAGCTTTTACTGTCTACTTTTTTGGATGCAAAACTTCTAATCTGTTGGAAAATCTGTTAATTTGGAAAAGGGTTATAATGATAAACAAATACATTTTGCCACAACATACCCTTACTTCCAATGTCTTATTTTGATTGATGAAATGGTGTTTCTTGAATTCCCTAGGTCTCTCTTGGATGACTACACCTGAAGTCCAGATTATCTATTGTCAGCCAGACATTCGTCAACTCTGCCTCTTCTCTGTTTTCCACATGGCCCTTTCTTGTCTGGCTTTGGAAAGAAGATGCCTTATACCAGAGAAAGACTGACCTTCACTACTGAGATAAAGGTTAGTAGATTCAATTTAAATAGTTTAGGTCTTTATACATTTAAGTCTGTTATCTTATCAAAATGGAGGGAATGAGTTAAATGTATGTAAAAACAAAGGTTTGGTCACCACTGGATGATGTCTAATTTTCTGTGTCCAAAATTTCTGGTCAAACCTAATTTTTAAATGGGTAGATGGTTGTTTTTTGAGTTGCAACTATCATGCATAACAATAATATAACCAAAGAACATTTCATTTATCATACGTTCATGCTATTGCAGTTTGTATAGTACTATTTTAGCAGTTTTAAAGTGGTAACTGATGAGGTTCTCGTTCTATTATGTTATATATCCATTGTACTGTAGGTGATTAGTCATTGTTGCTGTGGTGTTTCTGTACAAACTTCTCTTTGTTCACTTGTCAAAAATGACTGTCCACTACTGTTCTGTAGGCATGCATATAGCTCATGCTACCCAGATCCTCTTCTGATAATTCCAAACACACCACTTTTGCTAAAAAGCTACTGCAAACTCAAATTGCAATGTGCCCTGTACAGTGGACAGTTCTATCAAGAAAAACTGTGATTTGCCTAATAGTGAACTATTCAAGTTAATCGTCATAATATTCTTTTGCTGGTTTGTTGGCCCATGTTTAATGTGGAATTTGTTCTTAGTTGTACCAGCAAGCAAGACTTCTGCCTTTAGTCAGCTTTTTCAGTGTTTCAAATACAGAAACCTTGAAAAACATTCAATAATAGTTTTTAATTTAGGGAAATCCTGTATTTATGTTTATTTTGAATTGGCATGTTGAGAAACAAACAGTTGGAATACTTACAAAAGAAAAGGTAAAACGATAACACCTTACTAATTATTTACCAGCTGTGTAGTATTATCAGTATAAAAATAACATGATACGTGTCATCAGTGTGTGAGGGTTAATTGTTATCCTTTAACAAGATTCCTTTAACAAGATTCCTTTACCTTTTACCTTCTTAACCAAACTTAAATAGAATGCGTGCACTTTAAACTGCTGATCATGATGCCAAGTGACTTTTGCAACATCAGATAAATGAGGTTGGAAAAGTCCAGTATATTCACTTGGCTAATGAAAACAGATGTAGTTAGTGAAAATGGAGTTTATATACGAGAAAATAGTTTGAAGCCACAAAACATTATTCACAAATCTTCTTTTTAAAGACTCATATAATGAAAACAGCCTGAGTGAACATGGTATTACATTGTCTTCACTTAGGCAATTTAATTTAAAGGCAACAGAAGTCAGTAATCTCTGACACAAACATTAAATTGCTTTCTTGGAGGACCAAACATGATGTATTTGGAAAGTAAAAAGAATAATTACATGAATTCTATTTTCACTACTTCAACTTCTTTTTACGGATTTAAGCTATTCAACCAGTTTAGCTTTAGCAATTCAGCTATTCAGCATTCCCACGCATTTTCTGCAGGAAATGCATTTTCTAGTTATAAATGTATTTCTAAAAGTAATTTAATTTAAATGTATTGTATTAATTCTTGAAATAAATCAAGATTACTTCCCTATAATCATGAACCACAAGAGGCTTTGTCAATGAGAAGTCAAGAAACCTTTTAGATACATATTACATTTATTCAACACAAGACATGCTTAGGGAGACACCAAGCAACAGGTGCCTCAGAAACAGTCATTTTTGAGGAAACTTCCCTCTTCACTCTTCACTCTTCAAGTCCTCTCTGTAACAAAAGAAAGCAAAATACAAGCTAAATTGTGAGATGAGTTTTGATTAAATAGTATTATTTTAACCCTTGTCATAACAGATTGAATCAGTATCCCCAAATTATTCACACTTTAGGCCCCTCAGAGGAGTATTCTAAATGTAGTAATAGTCAACGGCCTGCTGGGGGACCACTGATGCATCAGTGAAAGACCAGCACCTCGTTGTTATACATTATATGAACAAGATGGTTGTCCCTGAAAGCAAAAAATATAAATTTCCCATTTTTACATCTATATACAATTATGTACAATATATGACCTATTAATACTGACTTTTGACCCCACATCTCGGGTCTTGGCACGTAGCTTGTTGACCTGAGACTCAGCGATGTCAGCTCTCTCTTCAGCTTCATCAAACTCATGTTGAAGCTTACGAAACTTGGTAAGATAACTGTTGCTCTGTTCCTCCTGTAGAACACACACCATATATGTTACTTATTATATCTGATCAGACAAAGCCTACATGTACTGTTATGTACAAGTATTGCTTTTGAATTTCACTATACTTACAGCATCTTCAGAAGCCTTCTTATAGGATTTCACCTTTAACTGCAGCTTGTCCACCAAATCTTGAAGACGAGCTAGATTTTTACGGTCTTCTTCTGTCTAAATTGTGCAAAAACGTCATTAATATAAAAATGTATGTATATTTTAATTATAATAGACTTTGGTCCAGATTGATAGTTACCTGATAGGAAAGCTCCTTGATACGTCTTTCATACTTTTTTACTCCCTTTACAGCATCACTGGCCTTTTTCTGTTCACTTTCCACCTCATTTTCAAGTTCCCTGACCTGCAGGATGTTGTCAAAAAGGTCAGCCACCTCTGTAGTGTACATAGAGCAGCAATTTATTTGACATATTTTCTGCATGAGCCAAAGAGCCAAGTTAACTCACCCTGGCCTCGAGCTTCTGCACCTGCTTCTTGCCTCCCTTCATGGCGATCTGTTCAGCTTCATCCAGACGGTGCTGCAGGTCTTTGATGGTTTGCTCCATGTTCTTCTTCATACGCTCCAGGTGAGCACTGGTGTCCTGCTCTTTCTTCAGCTCCTCTGCCATCATGGCAGCATCAGTAATGGCCTTCTTAGCCTTCTCTTCAACATTTCTGCACTCCTGCACCGCATCTTCTACTTCTGCCTGAAGCTGGGATGTATCAGCCTCCAGCTTCTTCTTGTGATTTATTAGGCTGGTGTTCTAGTTTTACAGAAATATTAAAATGTGCCTTGTGAAAACAGTGTATGTTAAACAAACATGCTAGAACATATTGACAATCATTGCATCTCACCTGTGAGTGCAGGAGCTGCACCCTTTCACTAACATCCAGCAGCTCTTGCTCAGCAAGTTTGCGACCTCTCTCAGTTTGCTCCAGAGCAGACCTGAGCTCCTCCACTTCGGCCTGAAGAAGGTTGTTGCGTCTCTCAACTATGGCATTGTTTTCCTTTAGATCATCATTGGCCCGAAGAGCATCATCAAGCTGGAGCTGAAGGTCCTGGAAATGCGCGAAATTTATTGTGAAGCAAGTACAATAAAGTGATGCTGCAATTCAATATGTCCAGGTGTTCACTGGCTCAAAGAGTGTCATCAAGTTGAAGTTGAGCATCCTTGAAGATCAAAACCCAAAGAATTTTAATTCCGAGTTGTTTCACGAAAAACAATTCGATAATAGTTTTATTTTTTTCACTTCATTCATACCTTTAAATGTGCATGAACAGATTTAAGTTGTTTCTGGGCCTCAGCTGCCTGCCTGTTGGCCTGGCTTAGCTGGATCTCCATCTCATTGAGGTCTCCCTCCATCTTCTTCTTCAAACGGAGAGCCTCATTCCTGCTGCGAGTCTCAGCATCAAGAGAGCTCTGAAGAGTATCCACAATTCGCTGCTGATTTCTCTTTGCTTGCTCCATCTCTTCATCTTTCTCGGCCAACTTGCGATCAAGATCAGCCTTAATCTGGTTGAACTCAAGCTGGGCTCTGAGAATCTTCCCTTCCTCATGTTCCAGTGAGGCCTATCATCAAATAAAGAATGAAAAGGAAATACATGACTAGATATACCAAGTACCAAAACAATGTTCATGAAGTCCACCGTTCAACATTCAAGATACCTCTGCTTCCTCCAGGGCTGTTTGTATCTCAGACTTCTCTTGTTCTAACTGTTTTCGAATCTTCTCAAGCTCATGGATACTCTTTCCACTCTCACCAATTTGCTCAGTGAGGTCAGATATTTCCTCTGAGAAACAAAATGTCACATAATTAATGGTTTGGTCATAATTAAAATCTACAATAGAGGTGTAAGCTGGTTTGACCCATACCTTGTAGATTCTTATTCTCTCTCTTCATGGTCTCCAGCTGTTCAAGAGATTCTTCATAAGAGTTCTTCAGTTTGAAGAGCTCAGTGCTCAGAGACCTGGCTTCCTTCTGAGAGCTCTCCAGCTCTGCTTGAGACTCTTCATACTTCTGTTTCCATTCTGCCAAGACCTGAAATATGTATGCTTAAAGTTCATTTTACTCTAGTTATTTATTTAAAAGACCAAAAGTGCCATATGTATTTTAAATGCAACCTTATCAAAGTTTCTTTGCTTCTTGTCCAGAGCAGCAGCAGCAGCATTAGACCTCTCCACATCCACCATGAGATCTTCAATCTCATTCTGCAGCCTGTGTTTGGTCTTCTCCAGAGACGAACATTTAGCATTCACTGCTTCCACAGCCTCCTCAGCATCCTGCAGCCGCTGAGCCAGCTTTTTCCTTTAGAAATGGATCATTTAAATCATTTAATGTTCCTGCAGTTGTGCTAGTTGGATAAATTCTAATGAATTTAACTAATGTGACTGGCTGCTCGGTCATCTAACAGACAAACTTTTTGTTCGTCTTACATTTTAGTAGGAACATAACACAAACAAAAAGCTGATCTGCTAGACAAAGTAAAAACGTCTCTCTTTAGAAATTACATATCAAATCATGAATTTGGATCTCAAAATGTCTTACTTTGCCTCCTCCAGTTCCTCAGTTCTCTGGATGGCATCAGTTTCATATTTAGTTCTCCACTGAGCCACCTCAGAGTTGGCCTTGGACATGCCTCGCTGCAATTCAGCCTTGGCCTCCTGCTCCTCCTCATACTGCTCCCTGAGCAGGTCACAGTCATGTCGAGCAGACTGCACTGCATGGGCTAACGCATTCTTGGCCTGTAATAAAAGCACATCTTGTTGCATTTATATGTACCACCATCTGTACCAAGTTGTTACTGGTTACTGTTTATTGCTACCTTGACTTCCTCCTCTAGTTGTCTTTTAAGGTCTTCAATTTGTTGAATGTAGGACTGTTTTCCTCTGGTTAGTTGGGACACCAGTGAATCCTTTTCCTCTAGCCGCCTTACAAATTCACCTAATTTTGATAAAAGAATTAAATTAGTTCATAATATCCCAAACAAAACACACAGTTCATATCAAATGTTTACCATTCTCAGTTTGAAGCTTTGCTTTCTGCATGGTGAAGTCATTGATAGTACGCTGCCCCTCTTCTGCCTTTGTTTTGTATTCGTTCATCTGGTCTTCCAGAGACCTGCACATTTTCTCCAAATTATTCTGAAAACAAAAAACATCAAGAGTGGCGCATAACCTTCTTCAAAATAAATGAAAGGTGTATAAGGTTGCTTTCACACCTGAGCAGTTTTCTCTGTTTTACCGAATCCTGGCGCATTTTGTCGGATAGTCTGGTTTGTTTGTGTTGGCGTGAAAGCTCATTCGAACTCTGGTGCCGACCAAACAACCAAACTCTGGGCTGCTTGAAAACGGTTTGCTTCCAAGTGTACTTAATGTTTGGTGCACTTTAGTTGAGAATGCAATCAGACCCAAATACGGAAAGTAAACGTGAAAACGTGCATTTACTAGCCTGTAGTTTCAACCTTGCCCACACCTTACAGACTAATATATGATTTAAGCAATGATAATTTTCAAATCCATAACCTATTATGATACATCGCTTGTCGTCAGTGACAACACAACATCATCATCATCTCTCTCTCTCTCCCATCAGTGCCCACCCTGTTCTTCACTCGCTGTCTTGTCAGCTGCTCATATTGTTCGCCTTCTTCTAAAATATTAGAAACCCTAAAGCAAAACAAGAAAACCCAATATAAACTTGGTGTTGCTCCATTATTTCTGAGATCAGGAAATGTCAGTCATTTTCACCTGGATATTTTGTCCAATAGACCATCAATGTCTTGTCCTTGTCACATTTGTTTACAACGTTTGGTGTGCTTGACAAAGTGCAGTCTGAGTCATGTAGTCTACAGAACTATAGGTATAAAAGCACCCTTAGACTAACAATGAGTAGAAACATATATAATACATAAAAGTATTTTACCTTAGCCTTCACAATATGTTCCATATTGGAGACCACATCATCCAGCTCCAGTCTGAGCTCGCTCTTCTCCTTCTCCAGTTTCTGCTTGACTCTCTGCAGGTTGTCAATCTGCTCTCCCAGGTCAGCCACACTGTCAGCTTGTTTCTTCCTGAGTGTGGCAGCAGTGGCTTCATGCTGCAGAGTGGCCTCTTCAAGGTCTCTGCGGAGTTTCAGGAACTCAGCCTCCCTCTTCTTGTTCATCTCAATCTGAGCAGATGTTGCTCCACCAGCCTCCTCCAGCCTCTCACTGATCTCCTCCAGCTCTCTGGACAAGTCTGCTCTCTGCTTCTCCACCTTGGCTCTGGCAGCTCGCTCTGCCTCAAGCTCTTCCTCCAGCTCTTCAATACGGGCCTAGAACAAAATCAAGTTATTTTTTTCATTTACCAAAATATCACATCACTGCACAAGTTAATTAACTCAGTTCTTCTAATTCAACATTACCTGTAACTCCTTCAGTTTTTTCTGGAGCTGGGCACTCATTGCTTGTTCATCTTCAATTTTACCATTGAGTTGGCTGATTTCAAAATCTTTCCTGTGGATGAAAAAGTAAAATAAGTATCAGCTGCCACATACCCTAGTTTACATCTATTTGTGTTTCTTACAAGTTCACTTTTAATGTTACTTTTTCAGTCTCTCTTCGAGTTGCTGCTTGTCATTTTCCAGGTCCATGACACTCTCTAGAGCTAACTTTAGGTCTCCCTCAAGCTTCCGTTTTACTCTCTCAAGGTCCATACGCACTTTCTTCTCTTGCTCAAGGGAGCCTTCGAGCTGCAGTGGGTGATAATTACAGCCTTTCAGTTTAATTTATTCACAATATTTAAAAAAAAAAAAAACATACCAACACACTCTTATTTACTATGTTCTTACGTCATCCACTTGCTGTTCCAGCTTAGCCTTGGCCTTGGTCAGAGTGTTGACTTTGTCTTCTTCACTCTGCAGATCATCCAGCGTTTGCTGATGAGCTTCCTGTAAGGCTTTCTTTTCTTTGGTCAACTTAGCTATGATTTCATCCAGAGCAGCCATCTCTTCGACCAGGTTCTTCACCTGTTAAAGTAAAGTTAGAATTTTTAGCCAGAAATCCTAGACCCATGCTAACAATGTTCTGTGCCAATTTATATACAACAGAAGTAATAGTTTATATGGAAAATTTGCTATTTTGTATCAAGAACAGTCAGATCAGTGATTGAACAGAGACATTGTCTGTGAAGTAAATGTATGTTTTATAGTACCTTGTTCTCTGTGGCGTGCTTCTCTTTCTCCACTTTAGCCAGAGTTAACTCTAAGTCATCAATGTCTTTCTTCAGCTCAGAGCACTCATCCTCCAGCTTCCTCTTCTTAGCAGTCAATTCAGAATTCATCTCCTCCTCATCTTCCAATCTTTCTGTCAGCTCTTTGGCTTTTGCCTCCATCTGAATCTTGTTTTTGATCAGCCCCTCGCATCTTTCTTCAGCATCACAAAGATTATCTTGCTCCTGTTATGATTTAAAGTCACAACATTATGCATTGGCAGACTTGGTTTGATTTTAATATTATTTGTTATGCTGACAAATTTTAACATTTTTAACATACAGATTGAACTTGGAGCTGCAGGTCATTCTTCTCTTGGAGAAGAGTGACTGTTTTTTCTTCAAGTTCCTTCCTGCGGGCCTCAGATTTTGCGTAAGCCTCTTTTAGTTTGGCAAACTCTTCCTTCATATTGGCCATTTCCTTCTCAGTCTCTGCTGATCTCAAAAGAGGTTTAATCTTAAAGAACATCTTCATCCAGGGCCAATTCTTGACCCCCATAAAAGCACGGATGTTCCACTGGATCACAAGTAATGCATCCCTGTAGACATTGATTCATGAAAATATTGTAATTCTGTAATCTAGTAATTAGTTCCTGGATATTCAATATATTTCAATTAATTTAGTGCATGTACCTGCGTTCTACAATCTTCTGGAATTCAATTCTTGCCAGAACTCCTCGTGACCTTGCCTGGATCCTAGTGATGATTAGAGATAAGCGGTCATCTCGCATCTCCTCCAGCAGACCAAGCAGTCCAGCTTTGAAGAACACCTGATTTTTGTAAACAGATGAGATCAGCAGTATCATACATAAGAGACACTCACATTGAGGAGGTGTGTGCTTTGAAGACCATGGCTCATGCCCAGCTCAATATAGACAGATTTCTGTCTGTTATAACATAACATAGATAGTAATAATTGTGAATGAAAGCAGGCGTAGTTGAACAAAGTGATGCCCCACAGTTGTCTGTAGTTAAAGATTTGCAGTCAAGAGAAAACCACAAAACATATAGTATCACAATTCCTTATCACACTGAGATAGAAATGTATATGCTTTATACTATATGTGCCAAAATGTATTTCACCAATACTTACCTTGGTGTGCCCCAGTTTGTACTGGGTATGGTCTATATCCAAGGAGCCCAAAAGCTTCTCTGAAGCTTTTTTGTTATCAATGAACTGTCCCTCAGGGATAGCACTTGGGTTCAAAATGCGGTATCTTTGTAATGAAGATAAAAGATAATTTCAGTTTTATTGCATTTCATGTAAAATATCAACTCCCAAAATATACCCAACTAAATAACTATCCCTGTTAGAGTGTAGATAGTAGAATGTATCATTGGGTGACAAATTAAAAGAAAAAAGTTAAAGTTAACAAATGCAAACAGGCCATTAAGATTTAGTGAACAGATGATTAGTATCAAATTATGTGAATCATATGCTATGGCCTTCACAGTTACCAGATATCCCTCAAATTGAACACCTATTGGAGATGTGTGGAGAAACGTCTTAGTCAGTGGTCTTCTCCGTATCATCAAAACACTAAATGAGGAAATATGTTATGGTAGAATGGTGTCCATTCCTCTATCAGAGTGCCAAAAACTTGTCAACCATCTGTATATCTGACAGACACCTTTGTTTGAAATCTCCATAGAGGATCCTGTTGGGGAAGCCCTTTCTGCAGATCCTGATGCCTTCCAGCACACCATTACAGCGCAGCTGGTGCATCACCAGAGGGTTCTCCATGGCCCCAGGAGTCTTGGTCTCATTGGGGATGATGCAGCGTACAAAGTGAGGGTGAGTAGACCTCAAGTTGGTCATCAGCTTGTTCAGGTTCTCCTGAGGAGGTAATTTAACCCTGTGGTTAACACTCAGTTTAGGTTATTGATGTGTTGCATATCTCTGTTATCAATGTAACATTAAGTCTCATTCATTGTTTTTCATATGAATAGCCATTCAGACATTTATGTTTACTAACCCTGTGCAAGGCAGACACTGTTTGGAAGGATGCACCCTTCTTTTTGCTTCCTCCTCCTTTGCCGCCCTTTCCACCTTCAGCTACTGTAATAAGCCAGTGTACAACGCATTAGAATGTATTAACAAACCCAGTTCTCTTGCAGTTCCCACTATGGCAAATGCATTACATTCAGGGGCAAATTCATCATAGGATTGTGCAGCTTTTGCAGCTGCTTAAGCTGAATGTATGTGTTTGAAAACACCAACAGTACTGATAGAATCCCAAATACTGTTTCTTTCTGTCATGGATTAAATTCCTTGCCTGAATCATACCCATGATTTAGGCTTATGCAATGGCAATAGGCTTATGCAGTGTGCAAAGAAATCATCTCTAACTCAAAAACTAAATTAACAATATAATCACTTTAATAACTTTAACTCTTTTTACTTGAGATGGGGCAATAGTGGTTGCAAGTGATGAGCAATTCGGTGTTCTATTAGCGGCTTCAATCCATTCTTTTTGAATTTGCCCTTCCGTTTATTCTTACCTGCATCTGATCCAGCATAATTTGCAAAGAGGACAGATAACAGTTTGAGATTAGACTTCTGGTACAGTCCTACAACGGTTTCATTCAGAGGATCCTTGTTCTTCACCAGCCAGTTGTTGATATTATAATCAACAGTTCCAGCATAATGCATCAGGGCAAAATGGGCCTCTGGTCTTCCTTTGATAGCTCTGGGCTTCTGAAAGTTGGCGGATTTCCCCAGATGGTTATCATAGAGCTTAGTTTTAAAGGTGGTATCAGAGGCTTTGGGGAACATGCACTCCTCTTCAAGGATGGACATGATACCCATGGGCTGAAGGGACAAAAATATGAGGGTTATGAACATTTTCAATCAATCTTTATGTATGGCTGAACATACAGAAGTCCATTTCTCACCTTTTCAATCAGGTCAATGCAGGCCTGCAAGTCCATACCAAAATCTATGAATGTCCATTCAATGCCCTCTTTCTTGTACTCTTCCTGCTCCAGCACAAACATGTGGTGGTTGAAAAACTGTTGCAGTTTTTCATTGGTGAAGTTGATGCACAGCTGCTCAAAGGTGTTGAACTGTAATGAAAAAGTCCACAGTATGACAGGCTTAATACTTTCTCCTTAAACTACTACTACTATCTAGACTACTTCATATAGAGTATGTGTTTTTTTCAAACTCACATCAAAGATCTCAAATCCAGCAATGTCCAGTACACCAATGAAATACTGGCGAGGCTGCTTGGTGTCCAGGGATTGATTAATTCTCACCACCATCCACAGAAACATCCTCTCATACACTGATTTAGACAGTGCACTAACAGCATAGTTCACCTAAAAAGGAAATATACATAAAACACCTTAGTAAAGTTTCTGGACTTTATTTTGGAATTTAATAAACATATTATTCATATTATCTTACCTGGGCGACATTTTGTCCCTTGGTGACCCACTCATTTCCTACTTTGACTCTTGGGTGACAGAGACCTTTGATGAGGTCAGCAGAGTTCAGGCCCATCAGATATGCAACTTTGTCAGCAACTGTTGAGGCATTGAGGTATTTGGATTAATTAATCAAGGTTTTCACTGCTTTTCAAGGTTTTTGTCATTCTTTTATCCCTGATTCCTTTAGAATAGAATAGAATGCCTTTATTTCCATTGTACTGTAACATTAGAAATGTACAACGAAATTCAGAATGCTACTCCTACTGGGTGCCACTAGTTAAAGAAAAAAAAATGATGAGTTCTTTGGGGTTTTTTGTGTTTAGCACCCTTTGCTGTAATTTGTTTAAAAAAAAACATTTGTCACCTTCAGTGCCATCAGCCTCTGCCTGCTCTTCACGTTGCTTGGTCTTGAATTTCATATTTCCATGATGCATGATGGCACCAGTCAGCTTGTAAATGCCGTTCTTCTCCTCTTGGGTAAAGCCCAGCACATCAAAGGCTTCCTGAAAAAAACATAAGATCAAAAATGCATTTCTGGCAGAGTAAAAGTTTATTTAAAAATTCATTTTGGATTGGCATTTGAAGATTCAGCTCACATCGGTGGCCATCAGCTCCTCAGAATCATTGATAGAGGCTACCGTTGTCTCTCCTTGGGAGATGAAGGCGTAGTCGTAAGGGTTGTTGGTTATAAGCAACATGTCTGAGGAGGAAAAGAAAAAAATGTGCTGTAAAATATCTAACTGTATTAAGATCCAGTCATAACTCACTTTTGAAGTATTTTATCAGATTTATACCCAGAAGTTCCGGCTTTGCCTGAGACAAGATCTGGTAGAAAATGTGGTAGTCCCTCTCAGCTTTGAGCTGGTAGGTCACACGAGACTTTTCCAAAAGGTCTGTTCAAGAAAACAATTGTTATTGTACTACACTGATAAGTTGGTAGGTAATACATTTAAATGTGTTACATAAACCATGTTACTTACAAGTTTCAATATCAGCAGAGGCCAGCTTCCCACGGTTATCAAAATGAATGCGGATAAATTTACCCTAAGAGGAAGCAAGCCGCTCATTTTAGTCCTGTTAAGTCAATCACTTCAATTTAAAAATTACCATTTGCAACCACACAGACACTCACAAATCTAGAGGAGTTGTCATTCCTGATGGTTTTGGCATTCCCGAAGGCCTCCAGAGCAGGGTTAGCCTGGATGATTTGATCCTCCAGGGTACCCTAATTTTGTCAAATAAAGACACACCTTCAGGTTCCGTGCCAAGTAAAATTGCAAAATGTGTTTCAGCTATTAGAAATTATTTTTAATTGAAGTGTGATTGTGCTTTACAACTGATACTTTGTGAAATATTCAGAAGTATATTTTGTAGTACAGACCTTCTTTTCAGCTGCCAGATCTTTCTTCGCACTCGGGGCAGCAGCGATGCTGGCAAAGTACTGAATGACACGCTTGGTGTTCACAGTCTTTCCAGCACCGGATTCTCCACTGAGTTGAAGAGAGACAGAAGGTTTTAGACCAAGACCTATGACCCTTAACTACTTAAGGGATTTTTTTTGGCTGTGTGACTTACGTGATAAGGATTGACTGGTTTTCTCTGTCTGTCAGCAAGAGAGATTTTCAAGTATTAGTAAAACATAAAATGACGTCAGCATTGAATACTTAAAGAAAATGAGGCTAAAATAGAATATTTACCTGACAGCATGTACTGGTACGCATTGTCAGAGATGGAGAAAATATGGGGAGGAGCTTCAGACCTCTTCTTTCCTCTATAGGCAACAACCACCTCTTGGTTGTAGACTGGCAGCCACTTGTAGGGGTTGACAGTCACACAGAAGAGCCCAGAGTAGGTCTGTTGTAGTAAGCGAAAGGCAACAGATAATAAAATGATAAGATATGTGTTACCTTGTCATAACGATGTTGCTTATTAAACAATGCTTTATCAATGGGTAGGTTAGGTTTTATGTTATGCTTTATTGTCTTACATAGATCATCCATGCTGCATAACGCTCTTTGAGGTTAAACAGCACAGCGGGCTCATGGAGGAAGGTGAACATCGCCATGTCTTCAATTTTATCAAACTTTGGCGGGTTTTGAGGGTGTACATCACACTCCTTCACTGTCACAGTCTGCAGAAAAAAATTATATATTTCACAGTCACACTGACCAAAAATAACCAAATGTCTCTCTCTAGAAATATGTTATTCAGCTAAATTGAATCTACCTTTCCAAATTCCGTTTCAGCGGTGACTTTGTCACCATCCCGACTGATGATGGAAGCTTTGACGAACTCAAACTCAGGGTCAGGAACAAAGCACTCCTTCTTCATGTCAAATATACGAGTCTGGGCCTCCAAACGCTCCCTGTCTGACTTTCTCAGAAAAGGAGCAGCCGGCCCAAAATCTCTCATGGCAGCATCACCCATTTTCAACCTGTTACAGATTTGTTACAGATGTTGTATTAAGATTAACATAAAGCAGCACTCAGAATTATTTTAGAATGTGTACAATAGGACTTGTGTCACATTTCATGCTATACGTTAGCCATCAGCATACCACACGTGCAATAATGACAAGGTAGATAGTTGTATTTCTTTAGTATGCAAATCACCTTGAGCTCTTAATCAAGTATTCATTTAATTTCAACAGCTGTACAGAAACAAAATTTACTTTTAAGTCTTCACTGAAGTTGAGGCTATTGTAGTCATGATTCAAGAGTTGTACTGATAGAATCAAAAGTGGCTTTTACTTAGGGCTGGTTGGAGTTTAAAGGATTCAGGGTCAGTTAGGGTCTTGCTATCCAAACCAGATAAAGCAAAACATTTCATTTCAAGACACTAGTACTTGCGAACGGATCAGCCCCAGCTTACATCCAGGACATGGTCAAACCATATACCCCAACCCGCCCACTTCACTCTGCATCAGCCAACCTGCTTGCTGCCCCCTCACAGCGAGGGAGAACTAATCACTCAATGAAATCCTGACTGTTCGCTGTCCTGGCTCCCAAATGGTGGAACGACCTCCCTATCGACATCAGGATGGCCGAAAGCCTAAACATCTTTCACCAAAGGCTAAAAACACATCTCTTCTGACTACACCTTGGATAAACATAAAAAAAAATTGTGAACCTGTACTTTCATATGGCTCTTTTTACCTTTGAATATTTAAAGCTAATGTACTTGCACTTACTACTTGTTGTCTGGAGTTTGAACCTTCAGAGTTGAAAGCACTTAATTAAGTAAGTCGCTTTGTATAAAAGCATCAGCTAAATGACATGTAATGTAATGTAATTTCAACTACCATGCCATCACCATTGTTGACCACCAGCAAAGAACATTCCAAAAACTTTCCACCAAAATATTTTCTATTAAGGCTACCTTACTGTACGACTGATATAAATGTTTTGCTTACCTTTGACTCTCAACCTTTAATCAAATGAAGTGACGAGCCCCGTAGCTGACAGCAGCACTCTCTCCATTAATAAAGGTTGTTTATCCACCAAATATGGGATGAATTTCTGGAGATAGGTTTCATATTTTAAAAAAAGCATTGTCCTAATTGGGCAGAATCTACTGCTGCTATTTGTTGCTTTCACCTTGTGACAAACAAGGCAAGGACAATACATAGTACAAAGAAAGGGGAGGGGAAGAGGTGTGGATGAGCGACAGGCTTGATATCAAGTCAGATAAATCACAACAGGTCATTTTATGTAATATCTTACTACCTACTAACTTAATTCAGTGAGTTCTTTTGGGTGTGATTTCATAGTTTCAATATTTAGCTTTGTTTATAGTTTTTGATTTGTATTTAATGTATTGTACTTTAATTTGGTATTACACATTCGATTCTTTCTTACTTTTAAAAGACTTTTAAATGTTAAACTTAAATGATGAACCTTTTTAAAGTAAAGTTTATTATTATGTTTATTTCCAATTATGTTCAATTAAAACCTACTTGCTATTGATATATGTAATAAACTGATGGATAATAACATTAACCCTTTTTATGGTTGTACAGTATATTTAGATTTAGGGTTCAAACAACATTTAAATTCAAGTTTACATGTTAAGATAAAATGTTCATTAGATCAACAGGATCAACATCCTTTGTCATGACTCTTCCTTTCCTCCTAAGAGCACCAGTTGATTCAGTGTGAATGACTAAATAAAATCTGTTCTTCAAACATTGGGCTTTGAGAACAGCTCTGGACTTGTCATGTTAAGATTCCTAATCAAAAAGTTAAAGTTCAGTTGAGGTCATTCATATGAATAGCTGTAAAATACCTTTCTGCAACCTCTCTTTAGACAAGTGTTGCAGCTGTTGTAGAGTGAAAGCCAAGTTCAGGGACTATAAATGATCACTCATGACAGTTCTGCCCAGCTAGTTCTCTACCCTTTGTCTCATGGGTTCATCATGGCATTGTTTCCTTTCCTTTGGCCTTGAGGACAAAGATAACCCTGTGAAATTCTTGTCTGGGCAGTCTGTGATCTTGTGATGGATGAGGGGTAACAGGTGCATGGCGATAAAAATATACCTCAGTTTATTCTAGAACAGAAGTTTCATAACTATTTTTATTTCTATTCCATTAAAATATGTAATCGTTTGATGGTTTGAATCCATCCATCTTAGTCTAAATTTAGTAAACAATCAAAACACACTTAAGTGAACACTGCTTCGAGAAAAATTAATTTTGTTTTGTCCTCCTTTCTTGAAATGTAGCCATGTGTCCTCCCTTAGCAATTAAAGCCATATGCATGTTTTGTTTACTCTTGTAGAATGGCAATGATGAGTGTGGAGCAAAATTCCAATGGACCGTGTTAGTAGAGCCCTGTACGGGCCAAAAACTCCAGCCCTAACCTGGCCCTGACCCATGGTGTTCAAGCCCTACCCGACCCCAGCCCGACAACGCCTGCAATTTTTTCAGCCCGAACCCAGCCCGACCCTAGACCAACATCAATCACTTTTAAGCTCTCTCTGACGCGCACGCGCTTTGATGCGCTCTCTCTCTCTCTGACGCCCTCTCTGATGCGCGCTGTCTCTGCTACACACGCAAACACACACATGTCACACGCTACTAAGATGGGCACAATGAGGAGAGAAGCTAAAATAAGCCTGAGCCCGATCTGTTAAAAAAAAAAAACGGCCCGAGCCTGGCCCGAATGGGCTTAGCCTGTCAGGCCCCGTCGGGCCCCGACGGGCTTGCAGGGCTCTACGTGTTAGAGTTGATCAGAATTTGCTTTTACATGGTTGGACTCATTCTCAGCTGTCCAAATCCCTGTGAAAATCTTCGTCTGCTTTGTGTCCCCATCTTGGCTTTCATCACCTTCTCGCTGTTTGGACACAGAATTGTAACCAGAATCCAGGTAATGCCACTTGCGTTAGCAGAAAAAATCTTTATTGGAAAGAACAAACGGTGTCACCTTGATATGCTATTGTTGCTGTTGTCTGCTAATTAATCCTAAAGTATTTCTAAACACACCAAAGTCCTATTAGGGTTTTGTTTGCGAGTGAGGGGACAATGGAGCGGGAGATTGGTCGGAGAACCGGCGCAGCGGGTGCGGTATTACATTCAATTTATCGCACCGTTGTGACGAAAAGAGAGCAGAGCCAGAAGGCAAAGCTCTCGATCTACCGGTCAGTTTTCGTTCCTACCCTCACCTATGGTCATGAAGGCTGGGTCATGACCGAAAGAACGAGATCCAGGGTACAAGCGGCCGAAATGGGTTTCCTCAGGAGGGTGGCTGGCGTCTCCTTTAGAGATAGGGTGAGAAGCTCAGTCATCCATGAGGAGCTCGGAGTAGAGCCGCTGCTCCTTCGCGTTGAAAGGAGCCAGTTGAGGTGGTTCGGGCATCTGGTAAGGATGCCCCCTGGGCACCTCCCTAGGGAGGTGTTCTAGGCACGTCCAGCTGGGAGGAGGCCTCGGGGAAGACCCAGGACTAGGTGGAGGGATTATATCTCCAACCTGGCCTGGGAACGCCTCGGGATCCCCCAGTCGGAGCTGGTTAATGTTGCTCGGGAAAGGGAAGTTTGGGGTCCCCTGCTGGAGCTGCTCCCCCCGCAACCCGACACCGGATGAAGATGGATGGATGGATGGATGGATGGACCAAAGTCCTAGATGTTAAGCAGTTGACACAGATCAGCCTATAGCACAAGGGTAATGAGGTTAAGTTTTAAAGGGTCAGCAGGAGAATTAACAAAGCCACGGCTTACATAGTTCTGTTAGTGTTAGCATGTGGATGACAAAGAATAAAAATGTATTTATTATTTTACAATCTTGTTGACGATATCTAATCCCTTAGAAGGACGAGGGCATGTGAGATCAAGGTCAGCCTGTCGTGCTGGACTGATATCCACCCTCACCTGGCTCCCTCTGACAGTGGAAGAGCCTTAGCATCAGTCCCTTCTTTGTGCTGCTGCAGGAGAATGAAGTACGGTAAGCCTGTCGTAGATTCAGCTGGAAGAATTTGTGTAAACATTGCTGATTAAATTCAGTTTATTGTTTTTGGATACTACATTTCAATTTCGTTTTTTTTTGTTTACATTGTATTTTGTTTATATATTATCAATATTTAATAATTGTTTATAATTCTATTATTTTTAATTTATTAGTTCTGTTTTACTATATAAAAAAATGTACTTTATAACGATCACTTCCTAGCCAAAGCAAAAGGCAACACTCAGTGTTACATTGTTTAACAGCATGTTGTATAATGCAACTGGGCGATATGGTTTGAAATTACGATAACATAGTTCAAAATGGTAATGTTTTACAGTATTGAGATACATTGATGCGATGATGTTCATTGAACTGATGCTCAAATAAATATGTTATGCAGCTAGGGATGGGCATCAAGAACCGATTCCTACTTGGAATCGTTTCAAAAATTACGATTCCATCGGAATCGTTTCTTTATTGGAATCGTTTGGTGGATATGGTTTCAAATCTGATCATGGGTTCCAAATTTAACATGCACAAGTTTTGGTTTCCGTAGCGGCCAGGCGCCTGTTGTGTTGCAGCGTTGGAGCACAGTAAGCGGTGCTCTAGTGTGGCTTTGTGTTACATTGAAAAAGCCCTGTCAAAACTGCAACCCACCTTTGAATCAAAATAAAACGTTCCTCTTATTTGTGAAATAAGCTTGTGACTCGTTTCAACTCCACCCCTCAAAGAATCAGAATCGAGAACCGATAAGAACCGGAATCGAAAGGAAGAATCGGAATCGGAATCAGAATCGTTAAAATCAAAACAATGCCCAACCCTAGGTATGCATTACATGAGACCAAACTCTTTTTATGTGTAAAACCAAAACATTTTTTTTGTAAAACAGAAATGTGTAGAACGATAACATTCAATATATCACCATCGCTGAAATTTTTATCAACCATAATAGTAAATTATCTCCCATTGGAATTGACTAGAACAATGTCAGTGAATAATGCTATTTGGTGTTATGTTAAAACCTCTCCTCAAATGTAACACAACAAAATATTGTGTCAAATCTAATACTATGTTACTAAACACACAAGTGGAGATGTAATCTGTTACTTAGGTAACATTTACATTAACATAGGTTACATAGAACGTAGTTAGGTGCCTAAAATGAAAGTTATCTGTACACAACATCTAAAATGCCAGAGGAAGTCTAATTTACCTACAGATAACTTTTTTGTGATGTAATTTCCACATGTCTTTATAAAGATTCCAAAACTGTTCTCTTCTGGTTTGGAAGGATTTTTTTTGCTTCACATATCCACTAGTTATATTAGATTAATAATTAATGATTAAAAATAAAAAAAATTACATTCGTGAACATCTTGTTCGACAGTGTTAACCAGGTAAACTAACTTTCAGGCTGTGTTTAAGCACTGTGGGACACCTCTGAAATGACATTTAGACCATTATGAGCTACTTTCCAATCAAAGCATTTCCTTGAGAGCTTGCTGCTCTTTTCTGTTTTCAATCTTTTTACAGATTGATTTACAGTTGTATTGCTGTGATTAGGAGGGGACCTTTATTAGAAAAGAGTCTGCTCAGTTACTGGGGTTTTCACGCACAACCATTTCTAGGGTTTACAAAGAATGGTCTGAAACAGGAAAAACATCCAGTATGCTGCAGTCCTGGTGGCGAAAACGCCTAGTTGATGCTAGAAGTCAGAGGAGAAGAGGCCGAAGTGATTCAAGCTGATAGAAGATCAACTTTTACTCAAATAACCACTCGTTACAACCGAGGTATGCAGCAAAGCATTTGTGAAGCCACAACACGCATAGCCTTGAGACTGATGGGCTACACCAGCAGAAGACCCCACCGGGTACCACTCATCTCCACTAAAAATAGGAAAATGAGGCTACAATTAAAAAAAAAAGTTTTTTAAATTGGATAGTTGAACGGAAAAAATGTGCCTGTTCTGATGAGCCTTGATTCCTGTTGAGACATTCAGATGGTAGAGTCAGAATTTGGCGTAAACAGAATGAGAACATGGATCTGTCATGCCTTGTTACCACTGGGCAGGCTGGTGGCGGTGGTCTAATGGTGTGGGGGGTCCCTTTCGCCTTCAAAACTGCCTTAATTCTTTGTGTCATTGATTCAACAAGGTGCTGGAAGCATTCTTCAGAAATGTTGGCCCATATTTATCGGATAGGGTCAAACATTGTATTAGTATGGTGTTCCTAATAATCCTTTATGTGAGTGTATGTGCATGCTGCAAATTTGGGTACTGATTCTAATATTTTTATTTAATTGTATTATTCAGTTGGCTTTATATTTGTTTCATTCTATTTCCATCTTATTGAATAAACCCATTTGTGCACTTTGCCTCACAATAATGCACTGCTGCAATTTTTTTTAAATGTTGATTTTATGTAATCTATAAAGTGATCTTGAAAGTGGTTTACAGATTATTTATAATTTAGTTAAATGTTGACAGCAGTGGTTGGCCATTACATTTGAGATACATAAGACAGATGTGTGTTGGTTAACTCCCACCACACCACCAAGAGAGTGTAAGTGGATAAGACCCACAGTGAGTTTACACCCTTGGGAAGAAGTTCTGAGGTAGCTGAAAAATGCTTATGTCAGTGTAATCAACAATGGTGGTGAGTCTGTGTCCATCGGGAACAGTAGGTCCTGTTGTGTTTCTTTAAAAGCTCAGAGACCTGGGTGCCAGTTGGTGAGAGTTCACAAAATACTTTCTTCTAAAAAAATATTCGAATCTCCACCATTGATATAGAAAAGGACAGAAAATACAAAAACAGCTGATGCAGTGTTTATTAATTACATGTCATTTAGCTGACGCTTTTATCCAAAGTGACTTACAGTTGCTACATATGTCAGAGGCTTTACGCCTCTGGAGCAACTAGGGGTTAAGTGTCTTGCTCACACATTGGTTGTTGTATCACAGTGGGAATTGAACCCAGATCTCCCACACCAAAGGCATGCGTCATATCCACTGACCATCACCACCCATAATGTATATGTACATGCTGCAAATGTGGGTACCGAGGTAATCATTTTTAACTTTAGTTTTATTATTATCATTCAGATGGTTTTATTTTCAATCTAACTATGTTGTGGATTGTATGTACTGGTATATTTTTATCTTATTTCTTTTACTTATTTTTAGTATTATTAAGTGTGTTTTAGTTTCCATCTTAATTTCCATTAAATGTTCCTTTTTTGTCTTTATCTTATTGTAAAGCACATTGTGCTGCATTTCTTTTATGAAGCGTGCTATACAAAAGTTAATATAACGATTATTAACTCATATACCATGTTCAAAAAAAGCCAATATTCTTCCTATATATGGTGTCAAGCTGATATACAGTATCATTCTAAGTAGAGATGCTCCGATACTGCCTAAAACGCTGGTATGGGTATCGGGAAGTACCAGAGTGTATGTACCGATCCGATACCACGTGTTATAGCCCTAAAGAAATTCTACGTTAAAGTAGTTTATTTTTGTTCTTTTTCCGTTATAACTGACTGTCAAGCTGGATAATAAAAGAAAGTTCTGTGGCATTCATTGTTTGTGTTTGTTTATGTTTCACACCTGAGCCAGACCGACAACAAAGATAGAAATAATATAATATCCATACAGGGATAGTAATATACAGTTGTTAAAACATAATAAAATATATGACACACTGGTATCGGATCGGTACTTGGTATCGGCCGATACGCAAGTTCAGGTATCAGAATCGTTGGTATTGGACCATCTCTAATTCTAAGCCTATCTAGTCATAAATACCTACCTAGAATTAACTATATAGGTAGGGAAAAAACTGGAAAAGTTTTTTTTTACCATCAGAATGCAGAATGACTAACAAGTAATGAAACCTTTGAAGGTCCCATGGCATGAAAATTTCACTTTATGAGGTTTTTTAATATTAATATGCATTCCCCCAGCCTGCCTATGGTCCCCAATTGGCTTGTAATGGTGATAGGTGTAAACCGAGCCCTGGGTATCCTGCTCTGCCTTTGAGAAAATGCCTTTTGTCAAAAACATCTCTGCAACCATAATAAGTCAGAGAACAGTTCAGAGCTTCAGCACAAGGTGGCAGGAGTGTGATAGTAACCCTTCTCCATCTGGACCCTCTGCAGAAAGTGAACAAATTAGTTTTGTAATAGGTATTGATTAGCTGTACACTTTTTTTGTTTCTTTTGTGCTTTTTTAATGTTAACCCTTCTGATGTCAAATTTAACAACTAGGCGATCGTTTTCATTGATGATACAGGGGAAAGCTTTAACATAACAATTTTTATATGACAGGTCTCCCAACTGACCAGGCCTCTCCAGGTTAATGTGGAGAATTCTACCTGATTGAAATAAATGAGGACTCGACACGTTAATTTGATGCACTTTTCTTTATTCTACAGTTACTTTGACGACAAAGGGGACTACAGCACAGAAGATCCCGGAGGTCTTAGGTCGTCGTCTGTGAATTTCACTCCTCATCTAACCCTTTCTGTGATGAAGAATGATAAGACAGTAGACAAACAGAGATGGATTAGGGACAGAGGACCAACAACACTCAACAAGTGTTATCAAAGGTAATTTGGCTAAAAGTTAGTTATTCTGACAGTAATTCTACATGAATAACATGTATTGTACTGCCCACATTCCTTTCCTGTAGTACGTTGGCTTGGACATAAATCATTTTAAATGCTTGGAAATGAATGTTGATTTTGTGAGATTAGATTAATTTTAACAATGTAGCACTGTTTGTAGTATATGGAGGAAAGTGTTTTAAATATCATAAAAAGTTAAAGAGCCAAGCCCCCTTGAGTTTAGTCTCAAGCCATTTGGGGCTTTTTAAACTGAAAACTAGAATTTGAAGCCTAAGTTCTGAGGAAATCATTTAGTCTTTTTAATACATTTAAAACATTTATCTTTCAAACTGGGACCTTTTGTTGCATGCTGTTGCCCATCTCTCTCTCTACCTGCATTTTTACAGGCAAGTTATTAAGAACAGGTTCTTATTTACAATGGCGGCCTGACAAGTGACAAAGCCACTTAGGGGAAGGGAAAAAGGGCTAGAAAATAAAATACATTAGACATTCATACACTTAAAAAAAAAAACTCATATATGTATTGTCAACTCATTAACAAAGGCACAAAATGCCCAGAAATGTAATTATTTTAGAAAATACAATGTAATGCTTTCTGTGTGACAAAATATGCATACCACTAACCTACTAAATTGCACTAATCCAATTGACCAAATCAATAAAACATTTAAAATAAAATTGATCTATACAAAGTCTGGTCTGTTTTTTTTTTACTCCCATTACAAATAAAAACACAGTTTAAATGGGTTACAATGAGGATAATTGAAAGATAGTGGGCAATATTGTGAAGGACAGCATACAGTATGAAGTGTAGCTTCTTACCTTTGAGCCCACATCACGGCTCTTGGCACGCATCTTGTTGACCTGTGACTCAGCAATATCGGCTCGCTCTTCAGCCTCATCCAACTCATGCTGCAGTTTGCGGAACTTGCCCAGATGAGTATTGGCCTGCTCTTCCTACAGGATTCAACAAAAACACAGGCCACAATATTCCATTACTAAAATAGGCAATGAACCTGGGGGAATTGACTTAAGGCCACATGATCTGATGAAAGGGTAAACACAGCTTCAACACTGGTTTGTAGTTTACCAACTAGGTCTAAAAGAAGTCACAGTGGAGGCTGAGATGTTTCCTGGCTTGAATTCAAAACAGCTAGTCTTTTAGTAGTATTTTAGCATCTACAAAATGTAATAAGTTGTATAATATAAGCATGCTATAAAGTACAGTAACTATGAGTGAAAACATATTTTTAAGCCTCAATTTAAATTTATGAATTTAAAAAAATAAAGAAACAGTGTATACATCTTGAGCACACCGCACAAATGAAATACAGCTTTTCCAGTCCACACTTACAGCCTCCTCAGCAGCTCTCTTATAGGCTTTGACTTTCAGCTGCAGTTTGTCAACCAGGTCCTGCAGACGCACCATATTCTTGCGGTCTTCCTCAGTCTGTGTAAATCAAGAGAATAGGAGAGACTCACAAGTTTGATAAGGAGTATTCTCTTCATATAGCATCTTAATTTTGACAAAATTTGGAAAAGTAGGTGTGGTATAGTGGAACAATATTTTGTGGACCCATGCACAAAGGCATATTTGTGAGCAGGCTAAGAAGACACCTTTTAATAGTATGTATTGTATGGATGTTAATACACTTGTTGCTATTTGTATAGGTTATGGAAATAGGCAAAAAAAAATCACCTGGTAAGTGAGCTCTTTGATGCGTCTCTCATATTTGCGGATTCCCTTCACTGCTTCGCTGCTCTTCTTCTGCTCTGACTCCACCTCATTCTCCAGCTCCCTCACCTAAAAACATCAGAAAATGATTAATGGAAATTTACTGGTCCACAAGGAGCTAAGCTCAAAACATTAATAAATATATTTTAACATTTCACTCCAAGAGAATTCTCAGCCAACTATGCGGCTCTACAGAGCTTTGTAGCCAATTACAGGTACATGTTACAGTCTCAAAGCTCTGATAAACCCACCGACCCATAAACCCACCCGCTCAAAGCTCTAATAAACCCATCTGCCCATAATCAAACAGCAGAAAGACAAAGTAAGTGACTGCCTGGTGAAGGAATTGAATTATATAACAAACTAAAGACAAACATTAATCTTAGGATTTGATTGACTGTTTTGGGGTTCAAAATATGATACTACATCTTTATGAATATAAAATTAATGTTGGTCCCACAATTGTACTTGCAAAAATGTGTGATTTGTATATTGGTAAACTTCTCTTACCCTGGCCTCGAGCTTCTGCACCTGCTTCTTGCCTCCCTTCATGGCGATCTGTTCAGCTTCATCCAGACGGTGCTGCAGGTCTTTGATGGTTTGCTCCATGTTCTTCTTCATACGCTCCAGGTGAGCACTGGTGTCCTGCTCTTTCTTCAACTCCTCTGCCATCATGGCAGCATCAGTAATGGCCTTCTTGGCCTTCTCCTCAGCGTTTCTGCACTCCTGCACTGCTTCCTCCACTTCAGTTTGAAGCTGGGAAGCATCAACCTCAAGTTTCTTCTTCTGGTTTATCAGGCTGGTGTTCTACATGTTTTCGAGATGTGAGATTTGAAAAAATATTACTGCACTTAGAAATAGCAATGCTTTTGATTTCTTTATGCCCAAAAAAAGTCATCCATGGTTGTTGCACGAAATTATGAGGTCCCACCTGTGAGTGCAGTAGCTGCACCCTCTCACTAACATCCAGCAGCTCTTGCTCAGCAAGTTTGCGACCTCTCTCAGTTTGCTCCAGAGCAGACCTGAGCTCCTCCAGTTCAGCCTGAAGCAGGTTGTTGCGCCTCTCAACAATGGCCATGTTCTCTTTAAGATCATCATTCGCCCGAACAGCCTCATCCAGCTGAATTTGGCAATCCTTCACGGTATGATATCAAACACATTGTTTAGAACAAGTTTGAATTTGAAACATCTTAAGGAAGTGAGCCTTTCGTTTTCAGTTTACCTTGAGATGTGCATGAACAGATTTAAGTTGTTTCTGGGCCTCAGATGCCTGCCTGTTGGCCTGGCTTAGCTGGATCTCCATCTCATTGAGGTCTCCCTCCATCTTCTTCTTCAAACGGAGAGCCTCATTCCTGCTGCGACACTCAGCTTCAAGAGAGCTCTGCAGTGTGTCAATTGTCCTCTGCAGGTTCCTCTTGCACTGCTCCATCTCCTCATCTTTCTCAGCTAGTTTGCGTTCAATCTCAGCTTTAATTTGGTTGAACTCTAGCTGGGCTCTTAGAATCTTACCCTCTTCATGCTCCAGGGAGGCCTGGTGGACAGGAGGGTACAGAGTTATACATAACAGCTGAAAGTTTTACTATAGAATATTTAATTCCGAAGGCCTGTACCTCAGCTTCCTCAAGAGCAGACTGGATCTCACTTTTCTCCTGTTCCAGTTGTTTCCGTAATTTCTCTAGTTCATGGATGTTCTTTCCACTCTCACCAAGTTGCTCAGTGAGGTCAGAAATCTCCTCTGTGGAATACCAAACAGTGTGATTTAGATGGGTTTACAATTTCATCTATAAAATATGTTTGCAGAAACTTGGACACAAACCCTGGCAGTAGATCTTACCCTGTAAGTTCTTGTTCTCTCTCTTCATGGTCTCCAGATGATCCAGAGACTCCTCATAAGAGTTCTTCAGTTTAAAGAGGTCAGTGCTCAGAGCCCTGGCCTCCTTCTGAGAACTCTCCAGCTCACACTGAGACTCTTCGTATTTCTGCTTCCACTCAGAGAGGACCTACAGTGGAAAGAAAGGCCAGTGGTAAGTGTATATGTGCCAGATGAATGGAGAAATATATAAATAAAGTTCACACCAACTCTAAACTATTTTAGTGTTAGGTATAGGTGTTAAATAGACTAAATATATAATATGAAAATATTTGGACTGATGGAGAGTCATTCTCTACAGCTTGTGCATCTTTTACAGATGCCGTTTGTGGAATAATTAAAATACTGGTTAACATTTGTGCAATATTTAGCCCATTCATCTCAATGTATCCCAACAGTGTTGTTTTGAAACTACCACTGGGGGACGCCAAAGTCAGACTTTAACTAATTTTACAAACTGGGTTAAACAACCCCTGTTAGACTTTCTTTGAGCAATGGACATGACCCCTAGCTGCTTCAGAGAAGTTGCCCTTAAGTATCCTGTAGTTGTACTTGGCAGCTCTAAGCTGTAAATGTGTTCCCACAGGAAGCCGCACTACTGGCAATAGCAGGTTCAGTGTTTTGCTGGTACAAAGGTTCAGAGGCTACAGTGCAAATTGATACTTTTGGTGCTCGAAAATTCTAAGTAGTATTTTACCTTGTCAAAGTTTCTTTGCTTCTTGTCCAGAGCAGCAGCAGCAGCATTAGACCTCTCCACATCCACCATGAGATCTTCAATCTCATTCTGCAGCCTGTGTTTGGTCTTCTCCAGAGACGAACATTTAGCATTCACTGCTTCCACAGCCTCTTCAGCATCCTGCAGACGCTGAGCCAGCTTTTTCCTTTAGAAATCGATCAATCAAACCATTTAATGTTCCTGCAATTGTGCTTGTTGGATAAATTCTAATAAATGTAACTAACGTGACTGGTTGCTCGGTCATCTAACAGACAAACTTTTTGTTCGTCTTACATTTTAGTAGGAACATAACACAAACAAAAAGCTGATCTGCTAGACAAAGTAAAAGTGTCTATTTAGAAATTAAATATCATGAATATCATGAATTTGGATCTCAAACTGTCTTACTTTGCCTCCTCCAGTTCCTCAGTTCTCTGGATGGCATCAGTTTCGTACTTAGTTCTCCACTGAGCCACCTCAGAGTTGGCCTTGGACATGCCTCGCTGCAGTTCAGCCTTGGCCTCCTGCTCCTCTTCATACTGCTCCCTGAGCAGGTCACAGTCATGACGAGCAGACTGCACTGCATGGGCCAGGGCACTCTTTGCCTATCAAAACAAAATTAAATGAATGAGTAACGCTATAATACACTTTAATTAGAAACGACTGTCCAGTTTAATTGGGCACTGAAACTTTATTTTACCTTGGTCTCCTCTTCCAGTTGTCGCTTTAGGTCGTCAATCTGTTGAGTGTAGGACATTTTTCCCCTCGTCAGTTGAGACACCAGGGAATCCTTTTCTTCCAGCTGCCTTGTCAGCTCACCTTGTATTGGCAAATGCAGATATTTGTATCACCAAAAAGTTAACTTTTTAAAGACATTTTGTCCTGTTTTCTCAGTATTCATTTGAAAAATGTATACATGAAAATTGTCAGCTATCAAATACATCAAGTACATAGCAAAAATATACCATTTTCCGTTTGAAGTTTTGCTTTTTGCATATTGAAGTCATTGATGCAGCGTTGAGCCTCTTCAAATTTGGTCTTGTATTCATTCATCTGATCTTCCACAGTCCTGCATGTCTTCTCCAGATTTGTCTGGATTTAAAATAAACATTTAAATATTCCCATTTAACCCGAAATACCCACATATCTGTGCAAAGTCAACAATAGCAAGAAATAGTTTGTCAATTTAGCCAACCTTTGTCTTCACAATATGTTCCATATTGGAGACCACATCATCCAGCTCCAGTCTGAGCTCGCTCTTCTCTTTCTCCAGTTTCTGCTTGACTCTCTGCAGGTTGTCAATCTGCTCTCCCAGGTCAGCCACACTGTCAGCTTGTTTCTTCCTGAGTGTGGCAGCAGTGGCTTCATGCTGCAGAGTGGCCTCTTCAAGGTCTCTGCGGAGTTTAAGGAACTCAGCCTCCCTCTTCTTGTTCATCTCAATCTGAGCAGATGTTGCTCCACCAGCCTCCTCCAGCCTCTCACTGATCTCCTCCAGCTCTCTGGCCAAGTCTGCTCTCTGCTTCTCCACTTTGGCTCTGGCAGCTCGCTCTGCCTCAAGCTCTTCTTCCAGCTCCTCAATGCGGGCCTGGAAAAGCAGGGTTGTTTAGTCGCTACTTACTATTGAGTGTTTCACCAATTTTGAATCATTACATATGAATCGTCCATTACCTGGAGCTCCTTCAATTTCTTTTGAAGCTGAATTGTTACCGCCTGCTCATCTTCTATTCTATTGTTGAGCTGACTGACTTCAAAATCTTTCCTGTGGTGAAATAAAGTTGTTAGGGTTAGAATAACTGGTCATCTGTTTTGCCTGTATTCTATACAGCGTTTGTGTACTGTATGAGATACAGACATGCCGTACATACAGTAGAACAATGATTCTCAAAGTGGGGTCCATGACACTCTGCCTGGGGCTTTTACAAACGGCTTCATAAATTAAAGAATATTTAGAATTTTAAATTTATAATAGTTCATAGATAATGTTCTAATCTAACAAATCCAACTCTTTAATCTGCAAATATCTTTAATACATGTCTAATATATTTCAAATACTTTTCCCTTGTGTTGTTTTTTCACATAACTAAGACTAAGAAATATGCTATGTCAAATTATTCCAAGGTTCCCAGTATATTCTCTTTCTTGTAATGGGTCCTTTGCTGAAAAAAGATTAAGAACCTCTGCATAAATAAGAATAATGTGATTACTTTTTCAGATGCTCTTCAAGTTGCTGCTTGTCATTCTCCAGGTCCATTAGACTCTCCTGGGTTAATTTTAAGTCTCCCTCTAGTTTCCTCTTCGCTCTCTCAAGGTCCATCCGAATCTTCTTCTCTTGTTCCAGTGAACCTTCAAGCTGGACAATATCATTACAGAAAGTCAAACTATTGTCCTCATTATGCAAGGAGCATATGACCTTACTAACAACTTTAAATTAAGGTTGGGACAATACGTTGTAGAATTCTCACATCATCCACTTGCTGCTCCAGCTTAGCCTTGGCCTTGGTCAGAGAGTTGACTTTGTCTTCTTCACTCTGCAGATCATCCAGTGTTTGCTGATGAGCTTCCTGTAAGGCTTTCTTTTCTTTGGTCAACTTAGCTATGATTTCATCCAGAGCAGCCATCTCTTCGACCAGGTTCTTCACCTGGGAAATTAGAGATAAGTATTGAAAAAGTGTACTTGTTAGAAATGTGCTACTTGTTCATGTACTTAATATTCAGAGAAAAAGAAATTGCTGAGTCATTGTCATACCTTGTTTTCTGTGGCGTGCTTCTCTTTCTCCACTTTAGCCAGAGTTAACTCTAAGTCATCAATGTCTTTCTTCAGCTCAGAGCACTCATCCTCCAGCTTCCTCTTCTTAGCAGTCAATTCAGCATTCATCTCCTCCTCATCCTCCAGTCTTTCTGTCAGCTCTTTGGCTTTTGCCTCCAGCTGGATCTTGTTTTTGATCAGCCCCTCACATCTTTCCTCAGCATCTGCAAGATTATCTTGCTCCTATATTGAAATGGTCATTAATTTGATAACTTTGTTAACAGGATAATTTGCTATTTAAATGATTAATAAATATAAATATATATATATATATATATATATATATATATATATATATATATATATATATATATATATATATATATATATATATATATATATATATATATATATATATATATATATATATATATATATATATATCTATATATACTGTATTGTTATATTGCCATTTTGCCATTAAAATATTAAGAATGCTGTCATTAGACTTACAGCCTGGACATTGAGCTGCAGGTCATTCTTCTCTTGAAGAAGAGAAACCATTTTCTCCTCTAGTTCCTTTCTACGAGCTTCAGATTTTGCGTAAGCCTCTTTCAGCTTCAGGAATTCTTCCTTCATGCTGGCCATCTCCTTTTCTGCTTCAGCAGATCTCAATAGAGGTTTGATCTTAAAAAACAGCTTCATCCAGGGCCAATTCTTCACCCCCATGAAGGCACGGATGTTCCACTGGATCACCAATAGTGCATCTCTGTCAAAGAGCAACCAAGGTTATCACTACCACTTACACAAAACAAAATCATTACTTATAATTGTTATCATTTACTTTGTTTTAGTTCATTTTAAATTATTGATTCCTCTTACCTCCTTTCATAAATCTTCTGGAATTCCACTCTTGCCAGCAGACCTCTTGCTCTTGCCTGGATTCCAGTTATGATCAGTGACAAACGTTCATCTCTCATCTCCTCCAACAGTCCAAGAAGACCAGCCTTGAAGAACACCTTAAGGAGCATGTAAATATCTACACCTAAGTGCTTGCACCCTTTTGAAAGAATACATAATACATTGTTCCTCTTAGAAATAAAAAATTTAACTTAAGTGAACTCTTGCTCAATGCAACACACTCATGGATTTGGCTGATACAGGCCTATTTGGTCTGGTGTAACCAGTAGCCTATGGTGGCAAATATAAGTTAAGATAAGATTGCTGTTGAACTAGCATTATTCACATCGTTTACTGATTTAATGACTCTTCTAGACTATTATTCTTCTACTTGTACTACTGTTCTGCTATGTTTTGCATTTCGTCATTGATTATAGACTAAACATTTGTAACAGATGTGCTTTGGACTTTTCTCTTTAATGAATTACCTTAGTGTGTCCAAACTTGTATTGGATGTGATCAATATCCAAAGACCCAAGAAGTTTCTCAGCTCCCTTTCTACTGTCAATAAACTGACCATCAGGGATGGCAGCAGGATTCAGGATGCGATATCTAGAAAAAAAAAAATAGTTTGGATAATAATATTTACTTAGTGTTGGCCAAATGAACCCTCATGAAGCTTTATGAACCATTTTTACTTTATTTTCTGAGCCCAGTGCATGGTGCTATCTGTTCAACAAAGGGTTGAAAGCACACTGAATTGCAATTTCTTTAGCCTTTTTCTTTAAACCAAGAGGGCCATCTAGTGGGCTCAGAAAATAAATAAAAGATTTCAAATGGCCTCATGAGGCTTCATTTGGCCATCACTAATATTTTCATTTTCTTTGGGAATTATAAAGTATGTGACTAAACATTTGACATATGAGATAATACCTCTGTTTGAAATCTCCATAAAGGATCCTGTTGGGGAAGCCCTTTCTGCAGATCCTGATGCCTTCCAGCACACCATTACAGCGCAGCTGGTGCATTACCAGAGGGTTCTCCATGGCCCCAGGAGTCTTGGTCTCATTGGGGATGATGCAGCGTACAAAGTGAGGGTGAGTTGACCTCAAGTTGGTCATCAGCTTGTGCAGGTTCTCCTGAGGAGGTAATTAAACTCTGTGTTTAACTCTCACTTTAGGTGATTATTGTGATGCATATCTCTATTACCAATGTGGAATGAATCAGTCATTGTTTTGCATAAGGAGTAGCCATTCAAACATATTTATGTTTACTAACCCTGTGCAAGGCAGACACTGTTTGGAAGGATGAACCCTTCTTTTTGCTTCCTCCTCCTTTGCCGCCCTTTCCACCTTCAGCTAATAAACCAGTGTACAACTCAGTTAGATTGCCTTAACAGACACAGGCATAAATTATTCAAAAATAATATTGACATTTCCAGTGGAGGTTAATGCAGTACATTCAGTTTATTCCTACCTGCTTCCGATCCAGCATAATTTGCAAAGAGGACAGATAACAGCTTGAGATTAGACTTCTGGTAGAGGCCTACAACGGTTTCATTCAGAGGATCCTTGTTCTTCACCAGCCAGTTGTTGATATTATAATCAACAGTTCCAGCATAGTGAACCAGGGAGAAATGGGCCTCTGGTCTTCCTTTGATAACTCTGGGCTTCTGGAAGTTGGCAGATTTCCCCAGGTGATTGTCATAGAGCTTAGTTTTAAAGGTGGTATCAGAGGCTTTGGGGAACATGCACTCCTCTTCAAGGATGGACATGATACCCATGGGCTGAAGGGACAAAAATATGAGTGGTTTTAAAAGAACATGTTTTTTAAAGCTTTTTTATTCATGAACAGGTAATAGTCCAGCATCTCACCTTTTCAATCAGGTCAATGCAGGCCTGCAAGTCCATACCAAAATCTATGAATGTCCATTCAATGCCCTCTTTCTTGTACTCTTCCTGCTCCAGCACAAACATGTGGTGGTTGAAAAACTGTTGCAGTTTTTCATTGGTGAAGTTGATGCACAGCTGCTCAAAAGTGTTGTACTGAAATGTAAAGTGACAAAACTATAGTCATTTCCATACTCATACCTGCATTAAGTTGAAAAAATGAATTTTCCTGTATAATATAGATTAGATAAACATAAATAGATGAAGCTCACATCAAAGATCTCAAATCCAGCAATGTCCAGTACACCAATGAAATACTGGCGAGGCTGCCTGGTGTCGAGGGATTGGTTGATCCTCACCACCATCCATAGAAACATCTTCTCATACACTGATTTAGCCAGTGCACCAACAGCATAGTACACCTAAAGAAAATCCAACGTTTAAAGTTACATTAAATAACCCTTATTGTGCACTCAGTTTTGCTTCCTTCATCTATTGTACTTTAGGGGACACGTTCCAATAAATTCAACTCTTAAGTTTCATTCTTACCTGCTGGACATTTTGTCCCTTGGTGACCCACTCATTTCCTACTTTGACTCTTGGGTGACAGAGACCTTTGATGAGGTCAGCAGAGTTCAGGCCCATCAGATATGCAATTTTGTCAGCAACTGTTGAGAAATTTTGGTATTGATTCATCAAGGTTTTTGCTGTTTTTCAAGGTCTTTAGGATTCTTTTATTCCTGATTCCTTTAGCACCGTTGGCTGTATTTTGTTAACATCTCTCACCTTCAGTGCCATCAGCCTCTGCCTGTTCTTCACGCTGCTTGTTCTTGAATTTCATATTTCCATGATGCATGATGGCTCCAGTCATCTTGTAAATGCCATTCTTCTCTTCTTGAGTGAAGCCCAGCACATCAAAAGCTTCCTGAATGAGAAGAGGGGTATTATATTTGATGTCTGATGGCTTTGACTTTCTGCATTGTATCACGGTTTGCAGTAGAGTAACGGGAGAGATCCGGGCGATAAAGCAGTACTTTTAAGAGTAATATTTGAAACGTGGGAATAACACATGGGGAGCCAGAGCAACTGCTCCTGGCTGTTGTAACAACAGTCGTTATGTTTGTTGGAGACACCCAAGGCCAAGTCTGAATGACCATTGTTGGCGAACAAAGCGGTATTGATCATCTTGACGACCCCACAGAGGTTAAGTAGCTGGGTTTCCATAAGTTCCTCAGATGAGAGACGAAACGTCTTCAGAGCACCTTTTACCAATTCCAGTTGCCCTTGATTTTAACCCTCCCCTGGATGACTTCACAGACAGTATGCTAGTGATGGCCAATTGAAGCCTCATGAACCTGCAAACCCTTTTTTCCTTTTTCTGAGCCCACTAGATGGGGCTCTCTGTTCAACAAAGGGTTGAAAGCACATTGAAATGCCATTCCTTTAAACTAAGAGTGCCATCTAGTTGGCTAAGAAAACGGTTCACGAAGCTTCACGCTTCATTTAGCCATCACTACGTTATGGTACATCCCTACTCACATCTGTGGCTATTAGCTCTTCAGAATCATTGATGGAGGCTACTGTTGTCTCTCCTTGGGAGATGAAGGCGTAGTCATAGGGGTTGTTGGTGATAAGCAACATTTCTGAAAAGTAAAACAGAAATGTTACATTTTGTATGCTAGGGATATAGCAACATCACAACTACTAGTTGTTACTGGTCCAAAGTATAGTTGTTTTCATTTACCAAGCAGCTCAGGTTTCCTCTGAGACAGGATCTGATAGAAGATGTGGTAATCTCTCTCAGCTTTAAGCTGAAAAGTGACACGGGACTTTTCCAGCAGATCTGTAAAGGAATTTGCATTAAGTAACTATGAAGGTGATCATTGTTTACATTGGACAAACATTGAAAGTTTAGAGAAAAGACTGCTTACATGTCTCAATATCAGCTGAGGCCAGCTTTCCACTGGCTGCAAAGTGAATTCGGATGAATTTGCCCTAAAATGTATGACAAAAGAAAAGTTAAAAAATAGAAAAGACACAGAGATATATTCATTTTAGACAGAAACATACAAATCTGGAGGAGTTGTCATTCCTGATGGTCTTGGCATTACCAAAGGCCTCTAAAGCGGGATTAGCCTGAATGATTTGATCCTCCAGGGTACCCTAAAAGATTTGTTAAATTGGTCACTATTTGTCTCTACAATACTAACAAAAATGATGCATTGTGCTGATAAAGGCTCTATTTTATGTCATTTCAGCATTTGAACCTTTTTCTCTGAGCCTGCGTCCTTCTTCCCGCCTGCAGCTGCGATGCTGGCAAAGTACTGAATGACTCTCTTGGTGTTGACAGTTTTCCCAGCACCAGATTCTCCACTGAAGACACAAATTGGATTGTTTTCATAAATAGACAAATGGGTAACACACAACTAGTCAGTCAGGCCTTTGATTAATCAACAAAAATGCAGTTAAAGTTACAATCTGTAAATACTGATACACCTTTTCAGTGGAATACATGGAATTTTCTTTGGCACGTGTCTAGACACGTGCTGACACGTGCCGCTTGTTAAAATATTAATATAATCTATCATTATCCTTTTTAAAATTCATTGTTTTGTATTGGCCTATTGCAGCTTATAAAACAGTAGCAAATTATTACAGTAGTGACAGTATTGATGGCTTGCTTGTAGCTGAACCATATAACATAAAAACTATCCTGAAGAATACATGCTGAGTGTTGTTTAGTTATTTAGTTTCTTGCCATCAAATCCATAATCTAATGTAAATGTTTTTATTCAGGTATTCCCATCCACTGGGGCGTTAACATGCACAACTGTTCACTGATAACATACCACTTAAACAAAGAACATATTACTGGGATTTACCCAGTAATATTTATATCAGCAAAAACTCACAAAACCAACAAATTATATTCAATGGCTGGCTACTGAATTGCCACTTACTAAAATTCTCACAGCATTATATAATTCTCAATTGCAGTATAACATAGTCATCAAAACATAACTTACGTGATGAGAACTGACTGATTTTCTCTATCTGGGAAAGAGAAGAAAGGGTCACTTAAGGATTCTAAGATTCCTTAGCATTTGTACATCTTTCTGTGATTCATATGATAACTGAAAGTGAATTACCAGTAAGCATGTACTGGTAGGCATTGTCAGAGATGGAGAAGATATGAGGAGGAGCTTCAGTCCTCTTCTTTCCTCTATAGGCAACAACCACCTCTTGGTTGTAGACTGGCAGCCACTTGTAGGGGTTGACAGTCACACAGAAGAGCCCAGAGTAGGTCTGTAAGAAAGATGATTTGGAAGCAGACGTTTTTAAGATACAATCACATTAGCCATTGATATATGAATGTAATATGTAGTTGTAGTGTAGATGAAGGGTACAATCTAAGCTTTTAACTTACATAGATCATCCATGCTGCATAACGCTCTTTGAGGTTAAACAGCACAGCGGGCTCATGGAGGAAGGTCAACATCGCCATGTCTTCAATTTTATCAAACTTTGGCGGATTTTGAGGGTGTACGTCACAGTCGTTCACTGTAACAATCTGAAAATGGAGATAGTGAGAATTAATACACTATTATTTTTCCTGTTGAATTTGAACTACTGTTTACTAAATGTATTTTGTGTATCATGCCTCTGTGCATAAGAGTCTCTGGTTTCTACTGTTTCTTTGATATGTATGACTAAAGGACAAATCCACTTGAATCATCACTTGCATTACCACTGTGTCTTAGTTAGGAAACTAGTAGCAGCCATCACTGACCTTCCCTTTTGCAGTCAGAGCAGTGACTTTGTCCCCGTCACGGCTGGTGATGGAAGCCTTCACATACTCCTCGTCAGTATCAGGAACAAAGCACTCCTTCTTCATGTCGAAGGCACGGGTCTGGGCCTCCAGACGCTCCCTGTCTGACTTCCTCAGGTACGGAGCTGCTGCCCCAAAGTCTTTCATGGCAGCGTCACCCATTTTTCACCTTGTCTACCGCAGAAAGAATCTCAATATAAATTCAGCTGGTATGCGTTAATCTAAAGGCAACTGCAGGATAAAAAGAACACCTATGCCAGCATAGAGTCATGTTTTATATTTGTTAATCACTACGTCAGGAAATTCACTGTTTTTAAATCAAACCCATTTTATTTTTTCAGATGCTCTTACCTTACCAATCCCTACCGCGGAGACTGGGTTGTGATGGTCCTAAGGAAATAAATAACGGAAGCTGATGAGACTAGTCTGCAGTCCACATCAACAAAGGTAATGCTTTAGAGTCAAAAGCATAGTGTGTGATGTGTAAGCCATTGTTCCTGGACCTTACCTTGAGATAGAATGGTGACCTATTGGGGGTTTCACCATGAGTTCTCTTTATAAACAAATCCTCTCTACCAAATATGGAGGAGCATTCAGGGTCCAGGAATGTTATTGTGTCTGCGTTGGGTTGGGGGTACATGAAAGGGAGGGGGTTAAGGAGTGGAGGAGAGCAATATAGAAATCAGCGGGTCAGAGTCTTATCAGTGATGGGGTCCCCTGACGAAACCATATTTGGAGCTCCATGCACTGCAGTGATTAATCATAGGTATCCTCAAGCAGCCAGGGGACCACAACTCCATCTTTAAATAGACACAGGGAGGAATTCCTTTCTCATCATCCTTTAAGTCTGCTTCTGTTACAGGAACAATACATGCTGTACTGAGCAGAAGCATCCTCACTTTAGACAGGCAAGTCTCATACTGGTAAAAAGAACTGTTTAAATATATTTAAATGGTATATGATTTATACAGATATGGTGATATTTAAATAAATGGTGATATGCCCAACTTCAGGATGTCAAAACCTTTCCGATTTTATTTTTATTTAAAGTATTTATTTGTGAAACCTAGTGTTTTTTTATCAGGTAAGTCAATCAAATATGATCACTGGTGAAGTAGAAAATTATGTCGACAAACAGATGTTAGCTATCAGAGGGCAAATGCCAATTTTACCAGTATTAACAAAAATGAAAGAAAACATCCTTAAAATGTTTCTATATAATTCCATAATAAGTAGGGTTGAGTATCTTTTTTTTTTTTTTTTCGATTCCGGTGCTAAATCGATACTTTTAAAACGGTGCCGGTGCCTAAACGGTGCCTGAACCGGTACTTTTCAATAAAGTTAAAAGAAAAAGAAGAAGAAAAAAAATAAGTGTAGTAAACAACAGTCAGTGACTTGTTTATTGCTAAGGCCATGGTCAAAATTAAAGATTTAATAATAATGTAATAACTATAACAATAACTTATTTCACCAGTAAATTGCTGTTGATCCCCAGATGGGAAAAGGGTATTTTACAATTACTGTGAATGCACCACAAGGCTACCTGTTTTAAGTGAATCTGTGTTGTTTAATTCCGACAATGGCAGCTGCAAGTGAACGCACCGTCTGTGTTGTTTAATTCCGACGGCAACGGCACCGTCTGTGTTGTTTAATTCCGAACGCACCGTCTGTGTTGTTTAATTCCGACCATATAAACATACTGTATATCTATGAATTGCGACAACGGCAGCTGCTGCGCTGCAGTGCAGACTGTTACATCCCGCTGTAGAAGTCCTCCACAGTGAAATACAGTCACACTTTACACTGTTTAACGTTAGCTGTCAGCATTTTAACCGTGATTAATCCAGCTGCTAGCTAAAGGTAGGCTAACGTTACATGCTGTCAGGTGTAGTGTAAAGTCGAGCACCGAAATGAGGCACCGAAACTTTCGTTCTTATTCGGTCTCGTTACTACCGTTTACGTCGGCACCGGTTCCCTATTGGCACCGAGTTTCGGTACCCAACCCTAATAATAAGTAAATTAAAATGTTAAAAAAATGACTAGACTTGTTATATGTTTCGATGAGTTATGTACTACTAACATTAACCAAAATGTTCAAACGGAATCTGTGATTCTATTCAAGGTAACGATCCCTTACATTTGGTCGCATGTAAATGAGGTCATATAACCTTTAACCCTTCTAGTTGTTCTGACTTCCAGAGAAAACAAAACAGAATGTAAAAAAGAATGGTTAAATAAAAATTAAAAATTAAAGCAAGTAGAAGAAAACAAGAAATTTATCATTAAAAAGTGAAAAAGCATTTTGCTGAAATCTAGAGTGAAAATGTCTTAAAGTGGCTATATGTTACTTTCAGTTTGTGTTGATTCTAGTGGCCACTTTGGACAAAAGTGGTAGTGTTTTTACCACACCTGCTGTGGAAAGGGCTTTTCTATACAGGCCTGCATTGCCCACTGTATATTGCTGAGTTAGCGTTACCGGGAGGTCATATAGTCGCAATGAATGTTTTGCTCAACCAGAAAATCATTCATTTACAATAAGAGAATAAGTTACAGATGCATCTTTGCATTTCACATGTTTAATACGGTAACTTAGCCTACTTTGGATGTCTCGTGAGCTAAACCGAGTATCACTGTCACTGTGTCACGAGCCAAAGCATTAAGAGATTGTTGTAGCAAGCAATGTAGTAATAACTTATATGAAACCCATGGACGCTTTACACAAGTAATGTTACAGGGGGACAAGGAAAAGAAAACAGTAGGCCAACACAAACTAGCTAAATGGAAGGGGGACGTAATTTAATGTAGGTTACTGACCACATTGCGTATTGTAAAGTTATTTTATTAATGAAATTGACATAACTACATAACTGAGTGCCTATTCTTGGTGGGTTTTGAATCATTTACAATCCCGTAATTGTCTGTTAAAAGCCCGACAGAAGTTGACTCACGTTATTGCCCGTAGTCTTTCACTTTCCCTTTTAGCTTTTAGTTCTTCTTCGTTTAATTTCCTTCTCTTCTGTGATGATCCTACCCCAGTATCAGCCATAACTTCAACAGATAACTTCTAAAATCACATAAAATACAATTAGGCTCACATAAAGACATCTCCTGCTACCTTTTACCTGGCTTCCTCCATTTTTGCAACGTCTAGCAGAAAAAGGATTCCACGTTCTCCCCGTCTCCTCTGTGCTCTACTTCTATTGGATAGTCGCGTCGCGTTCAACGGATTCATTTGCATAAAGCTGGGCATCGGCCAGCTTTTTGACGCGCTACTCAAATGTAGCGCCGCCTTCCCGGAATGCTTTGCGTGCACGTTGAAGTCGCTTGACGTCACCCATAGGAATAGAGTGGAGCGCGACGCGACAGAAGCATCACACGGACAGATGGATCTGTACCGTTAGTCTCGTTGGTCTCATGCTATTACAGGTCAGTTAAGACCATTGTATGAAAAATGACAGAGCTTCAGAAACATTAAAAAGTTACATATAGTCACTTTAAGTTATGAATTATATATCTGTTTTGTTTTGCATGATTGAGAAATCATCACATTACATTCTAACTATATATTTTTGCATTTAAACTTTTAAATAATAAAGGAGTTGGAGAATGAGAAATAAATAAGTACACATCGATGTATGTATCAATGCACAGAACAGAAGCAAAAAACAAAAGGATAGTTCACGTTCTTTGCACGCTTTACAATAATGCAGAGCATTTCATAAATGTAAACTATTGGTATTGTTGTCTAAACACAAAGCAAGACGCAGAAAATATCTGGAGAGATGTTCCAGGGAAGTATGTCATGTATGGGTCTCCATTACCCAGAAGGCTTAAGTGAAATCGCAGTGAGGCATTTGTAACATATTGTGTTTAGTTATCATAGAATGGACTTTGCGGTAACATAAACAGCCATCAGATTCCAAATGGTTCTGTCTAAATACAGAACATTTGTCTCTGAGATTAACCAGGCGGCAAGTGCGAGGCACACAGACAGAGATCTGCCACAGGTGACATGCTTGAGATTCACTGAAAGGCAGAAATGATGACACGCAATAGAGGGCTATGTCAGCATGATATTCTCCAATACGATGCCAAGGTCACTGTGGAAGCCTTCTCCCATTATCAGTCAGCAGTCAGTGAAAGCTGGCCCCTCAGTTACAGTCCTGTTGACATGTCGTTGTGTCTTTAGGGACAAAGATAACTGTGTGAAATTCCTGTTTAGCACACTGCACTGATTGAGCAGAACAGCCACAGAGGCTTTCAGGATCCCGCCTTTGCCTGCATCTAGGATCAGTTGTAGCAGATGATGGCCTCACACTGGGTTCTGTCTCACATAAATACACTGGGAGTGACAGGTATATCCCACAGCACATCAACTTTAAATATTCCATTTAAAATGCCACCCCTATGTGGAGCCTGCTGAGCTGCTTCAGTTTTAGAGCATGTTTTAATTCTAGTCATAATTTTGAGATCTTTGAAATCTACTCATTAAAAGTCTGTTTATACACCTACCAACTGCTCACCCATAGGTGCTGTTCATCGAGTTTACTTATTTATACTCCAAAACATATTTTGATTTTCATTTTATGACCTAACCCACTATTTGAATAACACATCAATAAAAAATATACGTTGTCATTTTGTATAGCAACTAAAATGCACAGCCAGTCACTAGCACCAGTAATAATCACAGCCCCTTCAGAGGTTAAGAGATAAAAGAGGGTCAACAACTGCTGACAAGTGCTGAGATTATTTCCATTCTGATAGCTTCCCGGGCCTGTTACTGACAGCTGGCGTCAGGGTGCCAAATGGAAGTGAGAGATGCCATGCCCCTGCTAAAGACCAAGTGAAGATAACACTGACCTTACAGGTCAAACGTCTTTTCATTAAAGGAAACATGATTCAAATGCTTTGTTTATGTCAAAACAAAGAAACATTGTCACCACATATATTTCATTAAATACAAACTGGGGAAGGATATTTAGATGGAGCATTTTGCTACATGTCTCTGGGCTTTGGTCACCTACTCATTACATCAGCAACTCTCTAAGGCAATTTTTCTTCTTTTTCTTTTAAACTCAATTTTACCAGGAAGCTTTTTTTCTAATTTTACCAGTGACTTCATAACAGTTTGTGCTTTCCTCGGCTTTTACTGTAAAGCACTTATAAAAGTGCTATATAAAGAAAGTGTATTATTATGTTTTAGTCACTAAATTGTTTATACACTATATTAGTTTATGTAAATCAAATCACATTAACATGAGTATAACACTGAAGTTTTAAAGTCTTAAGTTTTATGTTTTTCTTTTAATTCATGCAATTAACAACTAAATAATTATGTAACTAAATATGATACTATGAATATGATCATAATCATGACAAATCTTTATAAATAAGGGATATTATTTCTCAATTAAATGTGTACATTCTTCTTTATTTAACCTTTTCTCCCCGTCTTTGGTGCCAGGTAGTAATTACTGGGGTGCTTTTGCATCAAATATGACCTTAAGTGGCTACAACATTCTCCCTCGATTTTCTGTTGGTTTGATTTTCTGTAGGTGGTGCTATTTTCTGTCATTGTTTAATCATGGTAATTATTGCAGCTCAAGTAACCAATTTGACTTTTTCCTAACAACCACTGATGATGATGATGATGATGATGATGATGGTGTTGCTGCTGTTGCTGGAGAAGCCAATCACTCTCTGTTTATCAGAGGAATTTCCCCTGGAGAGACTTGAGTGTGTAAAATATTTCATAAACTGGCATTAAACTGAGTCACCATTGTGTAAGACCAGTCAGGGTTAGTAGTATATGGTTGTTTGTATAAAAACGTTATGACAGTGTCAAAGATGATTGCTTTTAACTCCTGAGATTAGACCTTAAGCATAATTTCATCATACCATGTTAAAGGTGGTCTAATTATAGAGGCTGTGAATTGTTCCATCTTTGGTCAGTCCTCTTATTCATTCAAGCATGGGCTCAGATGTCCAGTTAATCATGCTGATAATCCTCAACACATACTGTGCTGTATGTGGTGCACCTCTTTCGGCATAGGTGTGAATATGCTCTCATTAGCTAATGGATACCTGCTTGTCCACTCAGGGAGTTAGGGACATGACATGTAATAAGAGAAGAGACAGGACTCCCTGAATTTCACACAATGGGAGTCTGTGGCTTCCCTCTCCTCTCTCCTCCTGCCCCAAATCATTACTTTGCAGCAGCAACAAGCAACAAAGACTGAGACCTGGCACCATCGGAAAGGCAAAGCTCTAGACAAACATGTAAGGATAGCTCTCTTAGTACAGGGTATAAAAGAACATTAATAATTATAATTTGTAGTTTTCTCTTGATGTATTTCAGTATATGAACTAGATATTTGATTATTGATTCATGGAAATCCTTCTTAGCCCTTTGGAGGAACAGGCAGGCTTGGAAAAGTATTTACTGAGCAGCTGCAAGTGATTATGCATGGTATTATGGTAGGCCTGAATATGAGCATTGGTTTATTGTTGACATTGCAGCCCAGGCTAGTGGGCTTTCTTTAACTCTATTTTAAGAAAAAGGGATTTGTTTTATCTCTCTGTATTTTAGCATGCACCCCACCTCAACTTCCCACTTTTTGGCCCTCTGCCACCCGACTTCATTGGTTCCCTTGAGTTTTCCTGATTAGGCCTCTGCTCTTCTTAATGCCTTATCACAACAGCGACGCTTGGCTTACATCATAATTTACCTCAAAGCATTTGAATCAATCTAACTCCACTTATCCTAATGGAAAATAAAGATAATGGCATTGACAGTCCTCTTTAGTTTACAAAAATGTATATTGGTTACCTAAGTTGTATTACTTTATTATATATAATATTTGTAATTCGCAGTAAACATACTGTAACTTATTTGGTGCTACTGACCAGTCAGTACTTAAATAACATTGAATACAGTATTTCCTAAACAGTGTTCCATGAACCCACTCTTTTTTTTTTTATATATTTTCTTAAATGAAAGAATACAATGTTGTGCAATGTTGATGAGATTTTATTAAGCACTACAGGTTGTGAATAGTGATATTTGAGGTTATCTAAACGATTAAGTCTTAGGGCATAACATTACAAGAAGAAAGTCATAATATTTCAGGAATAAACTAGGAACAGAATAGGTTGCTTTTGAATCATAAATGGATTGGTTTACATGTGCATGTTTTAGCATTTCCTGACAGTACATATGCTACTGTAGCCTACTGAAGTTTCACTTTTCCACCTCCCGTGAAGGGAAGAACCCAAACGCTTCCTCAAACTTTGTATCATCCAGATCGAGTCTCAGGGTTAGGTGTGTGTCCGATGGTCGTGTCCCAGGTATATAGCATATCAGCTGAGTGCTGAGTAATAGCATTATGCAGAACAGCCTAAAGGATAGGTAGATTATGGATATGAAACATCATTCATTCGACACATAAAAGATAAGACTGCTCTCCTCTGTTTGCTACGAGAGAGTATGAAAATCTCAACCTGTTTCACATAAATTACGTCTTCATTCCTAAAATATTGTGATTTTTATTCTAATTAAATTACGACTTTATTCTCACAATCTCAAATTGTGGGCCTAATACTAGTCGTATATCTAAGGTAAAAGGATTTCTTCAGGCTCTGAAGCTTCACTCCTCATCAAAGCCTTTCTGTTACAGCCGTGGAAGTTGGAAAGAAAGAAAAAGAGAAAAAGCTGTTAGTTCTTCAGATTAGTATTGCTTCAATGCCACGAAACAATGCAATAATTTACACACTTACATAAACCAACATTTATTTTTAACATTTATTTGTACCAATACTTGAATAGCAAAGCAACATGTTAAATGCAGCCAACAGAGGGCAGCACGTGTCAGGCTCAGATGCTGTGCATGCTTCAAACCTTGGAGCCAGCATCTCGGCTCTTGGCCCGCAGCTTGTTGACCTGAGACTCAGCAATGTCCGCTCTCTCTTCAGCTTCTTCCATCTCGTGCTGTAGTTTGCGGAGCTTGCCAAGATGAATATTAGCCTGTTCCTCCTGTTTACGAGAAATAAAAGAAACATAGTTACACATTGACAGTGGAAGAAGCCAAATAAAGACTTCACTTCACACATTTCCAGACTTACAGCCTCCTCAGCAGATCTCTTGTAGGCTTTCACTTTCAGCTGCAGCTTATCTACCAGATCTTGGAGTCGGGCAATATTCTTGCGGTCCTCCTCGGTCTGTGAAAATAAGACACAAGGTTACAAAGTTAATTTCCTTTAAAAGAACTTTAACCACACATGCAGATTAATGAAGCTAGCTACATGCTACAAACCTGATAGGTAAGTTCTTTGATACGGCGCTCATATTTACGGATGCCCTTCACAGCTTCAATGCTTTTCTTCTGCTCCATTTCCACCTCATTTTCCAGTTCCCTCACCTGGTCAGAGACAATATTCTTTAGATAACAGTCCCAATATCTTATTCAACATAACTGCTAAAAAAACAAACAGGCATCACAAACTGGAAAGAGTTACTCACCCTGGCCTCGAGCTTCTGCACCTGCTTCTTGCCTCCCTTCATGGCAATCTGTTCAGCTTCATCCAGACGGTGCTGCAGGTCTTTGATGGTTTGCTCCATGTTCTTCTTCATACGCTCCAGGTGAGCACTGGTGTCCTGCTCTTTCTTCAGCTCCTCTGCCATCATGGCAGCATCAGTAATGGCCTTCTTAGCCTTCTCCTCTGTGTTTCTGCACTCCTGCACCGCATCTTCTACTTCTGTCTGAAGTTGGACCGTATCAGCCTCCAGCTTCTTCTTGTGATTCATCAGGCTGGTGTTCTTTTATAGTACGATAAAGGTAATTCCGTTATACAATGCACTAGAGGAAAATGTAAAATAAATTTTAAAAAGTTAGAAGTCTAGCATCTGCCATACCTGTGAGTGCAGTAGCTGCACCCTTTCAGTAACATCCAGCAGCTCTTGCTCAGCAAGTTTGCGACCTCTCTCAGTTTGCTCCAGAGCAGACCTGAGCTCCTCCACTTCGGCCTGAAGAAGGGTGTTGCGTCTCTCAACTATGGCATTGTTTTCTTTCAGATCATCATTGGATCGAAGAGAGTCATCTAGCTGGAGCTGAGCATCCTGGAAAATGTTCAAAGCCTCCGGTTACAAAGATACCATTGTAATGATGCCAGCAAAAATGAGAGGCATGTCCCCTTTTTTACCTTCAAATGTGCATGGACCGATTTGAGGTGTTTCTGGGCCTCAGCTGCCTGCCTGTTGGCCTGGCTTAGCTGGATCTCCATCTCATTGAGGTCTCCCTCCATCTTCTTCTTCAAACGGAGAGCCTCATTCCTGCTGCGACACTCAGCCTCAAGGGAGCTCTGCAGTGTGTCTATCATCCTCTGCAGGTTCCTCTTGCACTGCTCCATCTCCTCATCTTTCTCAGCTAGTTTACGCTCCATGTCTGCCTTCATTTGGTTGAACTCAAGCTGGGCTCTTAGAATCTTACCCTCCTCATGCTCAAGAGTACCCTAAGATCAGTGGTGGAAGAAGTATTTAGATCCACTACTTTAGTAACATTTATAACACCACACTGTAAAAGTACTCTCTTACAAGTAAAAGTCCTGCATTGAAAGTGTTACTTAAGTAAAAGTATGTAAGTATCATCAGGAAAAAGTACTTAAAGTATTAAAAGTAAAAGTACTCAATGCAGAAAAACCCTCACATTTTAGAAACTGGAAACAATGAAAAACATAAAACTGTGTTTAATAAGCTAATAATTTCAGCTGGACTTGCAGGCCATTATATTGGTAGGTAGTTTAATTTATAATAAAACATTGTATTTTATAAACTACATGTGTTTTGTGTGCAAAATGAAATGTAGTGGAGTAGAAGTAAAAAGTGGCATGAAAAGAAAAGACTTGAGTGAAGTACAAGTACCTCAAATTTGTACTTAAGTACAATACTTGAGTAAATGTACTTAGTTACATTCCACCACTTTCTAAGATAGACATAAGGAGTTTGTCAAACCATATATATTTCCAAATATTCTCCAAATTACAGCTTCATTTTGTAAACTATACATATACATATGAAAAAAACTGAGGTTTTGAGGTTTTAGTCTTACCTCAGCTTCCTCAAGGGCAGACTGAATCTCACTCTTTTCCTGCTCTATCTGCTTACGGACTTTTTCCAACTCATGAACGGTTTTTCCTCCCTCACCAAGTTGCTCAGTGAGGTCAGAAATCTCCTCTGTGAATGAAAGTAATTGTACTTAATTTGGCACCTGCAATGTGTATTGTTTGTATGGACACATTAAGTGATATATTACCCTGAAGATTCTTGTTCTCTCTCTTCATGGTCTCCAGTTGGTCTAGACATTCTTCATAGGAGTTTTTCAATTTGAAAAGCTCAGTGCTGAGAGACCTGGCCTCCTTCTGAGAGCTCTCCAACTCACACTGACACTCCTCATATTTCTGTTTCCACTCAGACAGGACCTGGACATTGAGATACAAGTTTTACAATTTTAAGTTTAAATCACCACGTCAAGCTCTCTACAGTTTTGGCAAAGGTGATTATTTGAGGAGACTATTTGCACTGTAACAATATTTTTGAAACCCCAGGTTTATACTGATATACTTTGTCAAAGTTTCTTTGCTTCTTGTCCAGAGCAGCAGCAGCAGCATTAGACCTTTCCACATCCACCATGAGATCTTCAATCTCATTCTGCAGCCTGTGTTTGGTCTTCTCCAGAGACGAACATTTAGCATTCACTGCTTCCACAGCCTCCTCAGCATCCTGCAGACGCTGAGCCAGCTTCTTTCTAAAAAACAAAACAAGTTCCAAATTAAGGCGGTTGAGATGTGGAATGACATGCAGCGAAGGTGCCCGGCTTTATTCAAACTGGAGATATAAAACATTGTATATTGGGGCAAGCTGCCTGAGCCTCCTACAGCTTTCCAAATAAACATGATTTTTTACATGAATAATTTCAAATCTACGACTGCCATATTCATACAAGCACACCGGTTTGTTGAGGCTGACTTTCACTGCGGTTTATTGTCTTTAAAGGAAACTCAAAAAGTGTCGCGCAATGGTTGATTATCCCATGGACTGTCATGGGGATGATAGTCATTTTACTTTTTCGATTTCGATTCTGTCAGTCAGTTTACATCGACAAAAAGTGCTTGTTTTTGCCATTGACAGGCTTAGATAAGTGTCTGACAACATCATTGAAAGATGGTAAAGTCCAGTTCTGAAATCTAGCGAGAGGTGACTTGTTTTTGGAGTACAGAAAGCGTACCATGTGTTAATGTGTTTTCTGAAAGATTTTCAATAAAATCAATGGTTTGTGTTTTCACATTTACAAATTGTGGCAAGAAAATGTCAAGCAACGCTTTACGCAGCTTTCATATACTACCTTTGTTGGATATGGACTGAAGTTGTGGGTAGTTGTGCTAAAATGGATCCTAACACACCGGTCCATACATTGGGTCTGAAGTGACTATTTTGACCGGTATGACTACTGCCAGCCATAGATGAGGAAGAAATCCTAAAGCACATTTTCCTAAAGAAAAATGCTGTTCTAAGAGTGGAGAGCTGCAGGAGGAGCGAAGGTAATGTTATCAGCTAAAGTTACTGTGTTGACCTGGCATCAGTACACAAAAAAGCATGGCAGGATAACGGCGACTTCTCCCGATTTCCATAATGTAGTCAAACACTTATAATGACAGTCTGAGCGTGTCAGTAGCAAAACAGCACTTTAAGTTGACGTACATTGACAGTGATCGTTGCCCCATATGCTTACTTTGCAGCCCAGTTCGCAGCTTAAAAGTGGACGATTTAAACAATTCTTGTTCCTTTTAGTCATTTAGACACAAACAAATGGTTTTACAGGTTGAAAAATAACAAAGTTCCTCTTGAAGTTTACTTCTCTTGAAGGCTTTATTTTACATCATATTTTGGATTAATGTCCTTGTATGTACTAGACTCACTTGGCCTCCTCCAGTTCCTCGGTTCTCTGGATGGCATCAGTTTCGTACTTGGTTCTCCACTGAGCCACCTCAGAGTTGGCCTTGGACATGTTGCGTTGCAATTCAGCCTTGGCCTCCTGCTCCTCCTCATACTGCTCCCTGAGCAGGTCACAGTCATGACGAGCAGACTGCACTGCATGGGCTAACGCATTCTTGGCCTGGATAAATATTGATAATGTGGGTATTTCTCTTGGACATGCAAGTAGTTTTGAAATGTAAAGATAAAATAATACATTTTGGCATTTTCATACCTTTATTTCCTCCTCTAGTTGTCTTTTTAGATCTTCAAGTTGTTGATTGTAGGAATTCTTTCCTCTGGTCAGCTGAGAAATAAGAGATTCTTTCTCCTCCAGCTGTCTTGAAAAGTCATCTAGAGAGGTTAAATAAGTTTTAGAATTGCATTGTTCCACATTAAACACATTTATTATTTCAAGTGCAAAGCGTAACACTGACCGTTCTCAGCTTGAAGCTTGGCTTTCTGGGTGGTGTAGTCATTAACAGATCTCTGATATTCATCACACCTGGTCCTGTATTCATTCATTTGATCCTCCAAAGTTCTGCAGGTCTTTTCCAAGTTAATCTTGTATAGAAAATATACCATATAGTTTACAGGCATTGTTTACTACTCAACAACATTAGACATCTCTAGACATGTATTCACTACTTTGCTGATTTGAGGGATAGAAGACTTGTTAAATCTAGCTTGTCTCGTCCACCTATCCTAATAAGAACAACACATTTAAGTTGGAGGTGTTCATGTTCACAGTTTACTAATGTTGCATCACCTCTATGTATTAAACTGTCATCATTCAGTTAACTACCAGGTTGTCAGTTCCACCAGTGTGGAAATGTACCTGAGCAACTTGATGCACACATACCTTAGACTTAGCTACGTGTTCCATATTGGAGACCACATCATCCAGCTCCAGTCTGAGCTCGCTCTTCTCCTTCTCCAGTTTCTGCTTGACTCTCTGCAGGTTGTCAATCTGCTCTCCCAGGTCAGCCACACTGTCAGCTTGTTTCTTCCTGAGTGTGGCAGCAGTGGCTTCATGCTGCAGAGTGGCCTCTTCAAGGTCTCTGCGAAGTTTAAGGAACTCAGCTTCTCTCTTCTTGTTCATCTCAATCTGAGCAGATGTTGCTCCACCAGCCTCCTCCAGCCTCTCACTGATCTCCTCCAGCTCTCTGGCCAAGTCTGCTCTCTGCTTCTCCACCTTGGCTCTGGCAGCACGCTCTGCCTCAAGCTCTTCTTCAAGCTCCTCAATGCGGGCCTAGTAGAGCAACATGTTTAATGTGGTAATACTTTGGGGGAAATGTTATTGTATAATTCATTTACAGACACTAGTTTACATTTCTACCTGCAGCTCTTTTATCTTCTTCTGGAGTTGAATGGTCATGGTCTGTTCATCTTCAATTTTGCTGTTTAGCTGGCTGACCTCAAAGTCTTTCCTGCAGAATTTTGTTTGATTAGTGTTAGCCAAATAAAACTGCATTCACAATATTAAATGACCATACTGAATGAACAATGTCATGATGAATTTGTACTTTTTCAGGCGCTCCTCCAGCTGTTGCTTGTCATTTTCTAAATCCATTACAGTCTCCTGGGTCAACTTTAAGTCTCCCTCCAGCTTTCTCTTAGCTCTCTCAAGGTCCATTCGAATCTTCTTCTCTTGCTCAAGAGATCCTTCAAGCTTAATGCAAATACATTTGATTACAACATGTGTGAATCATTTTATTTTTAATACTTACAATATCATCTAAGTAGTACAATTTTGATATGGATTCTTACATCATCCACTTGCTGCTCCAGCTTGGTCTTGGCCTTGGTCAGAGAGTTGACTTTGTCTTCTTCACTCTGCAGATCATCCAGTGTTTGCTGATGAGCTTCCTGTAAGGCTTTCTTTTCTTTGGTCAACTTAGCAATGATATCGTCCAGAGCAGCCATCTCTTCGGCCAGGTTCTTCACCTGTGAACCAAGAAAAGATGACTTACTGGATGCCTTGTTAAGTTGCTGATCTGAAACAAATTAAGGTTAAGTTAGATGTCATACTGTACCTTGTTCTCTGTGGCGTGCTTCTCTTTCTCCACTTTAGCCAGAGTTAACTCCAAGTCGTCAATGTCTTTCTTCAGCTCAGAGCACTCATCCTCCAGCTTCCTCTTCTTAGCAGTCAGTTCAGCATTCATCTCCTCCTCATCCTCCAGTCTTTCTGTCAGCTCTTTGGCTTTTGCCTCCAGCTGGATCTTGTTTTTGATCAGCCCCTCACATCTTTCTTCAGCATCACAAAGATTATCTTGCTCCTGCCAAACATTCAATCTCATTAGCACATAACTTAATGACATGTTCAAAGGAAAATGTCAGTATAGTGGCATTCTCACCGCTTGAACTTGAAGTTGCAGGTCATTCTTCTCTTGAAGAAGAGAAACCATTTTCTCCTCTAGTTCCTTTCTACGAGCTTCTGATTTTGCGTAAGCCTCCTTCAGCTTCAGGAATTCTTCCTTCATGTTTGCCATCTCCTTTTCTGCCTCAGCAGATCTCAACAACGGTTTGATCTTGAAGAACAGCTTCATCCAGGGCCAATTCTTCACCCCCATAAATGAACGGACATTCCATTGGATCACTAATAATGCTTCTCTGCGTTCCACCATCTTCTGATACTCAATACGAGACAAAAGACCACGGGATCTGGCTTGAATACCAGTGATGATTTTGGAGAGACGCTCATCTCTCATCTCCTCAAGCAGACCCAGCAAACCAGCCTTGAAGAACACCTAACAACACAAATGGGTAATTAACTTTTTGGCTATCTTCTTCATCTCTTTCTGGGATGTTTCACTTATCCCAATATCAGAACAACTTCAGATGATACCTTGGTATGTCCAAACTTGTACTGATTGTGATCAATATCCAGAGAACCCAGAAGTTTCTCAGCTCCCTTCCTGCTGTCCATGAACTGACCCTCAGGGATGGCAGCAGGATTCAGGATGCGATATCTGGGAAACAAAAAACAAAAAGTATTTTGGGGAATAATATTTAACTTCTGTTTGAAATTATACAGTATTTGACTTAAATTGCATAATACCTCTGTTTGAAATCTCCATAGAGGATCCTGTTGGGGAAGCCCTTTCTGCAGATCCTGATGCCTTCCAGCACACCATTACAGCGCAGCTGGTGCATCACCAGAGGGTTCTCCATGGCCCCGGGAGTCTTGGTCTCATTGGGGATGATGCAGCGAACAAAGTGAGGGTGAGTAGACCTCAAGTTGGTCATCAGCTTGTTCAAGTTTTCCTTTTAATATGATGAAGCATACATTATAAAAACTGACTTTTATAGCATCAACATTATGCAAAAATACCAAAAATGTCATACACAATACCCTATGAAGAGCAGACACAGTCTGAAATGATGATCCCTTCTTCTTCTTCTCTTTTTTGGCTTCACCGTCACCCAAAACTGTTCAGAAAAATAACCTGGAAATGTAACCTTATAGCTAGACAAAAATAAATGTAGAATTTCCAATCGAGATATTCACGTTAGGGTACCTGCTTCTGCTCCAGCATAATTTACAAAGAGGACAGATAACACCTTGAGATTAGACTTCTGGTAGAGTCCTACAACGGTCTCATTCAGAGGATCCTTGTTCTTCACCAGCCAGTTGTTGATATTATAATCAACAGTTCCAGCATAATGCATCAGGGCAAAATGAGCCTCTGGTTTCCCTTTAACAACTCTGGGCTTCTGGAAGTTGGCAGATTTCCCCAGATGGTTATCATAGAGCTTAGTTTTAAAGGTAGTATCAGAGGCTTTGGGGAACATGCACTCCTCTTCAAGGATGGACATGATACCCATGGGCTGAAGGGACAAAAATATGAGTCTTAAAATTAATCATAATATTTTCAATAAATCGTTACGTACGGCTAAACATAGTCCAGTCGCTCACCTTTTCAATCAGGTCAATGCAGGCCTGCAAGTCCATACCAAAATCTATGAATGTCCATTCAATGCCCTCTTTCTTGTACTCTTCCTGCTCCAGCACAAACATGTGGTGGTTGAAAAACTGTTGCAGTTTTTCATTGGTGAAGTTGATGCACAGCTGCTCAAATGTGTTGAACTGCAAAGGGAAAATATGTAGGATTTTCTATCCATTTTGTTGAAAGATTTCTGGTTAAATGTGAGCTAATAAGATAATTTACATCAAAGATCTCAAATCCAGCGATGTCCAGCACACCAATGAAGTATTGGCGAGGCTGCCTGGTCTCCAGTGACTGGTTGATTCTTATCACCATCCACAGAAACATCTTTTCATAAACAGCCTTGGATAGAGCTCCAATGGCATAGTTCACCTGGACAAAAGACAATATATCTATTACAAAGGATATAAATGAATACAGCTTTTTAGCCTCTGCAGATGTTGCCATATACTGTAGAAAACAGAATATATTCCTGTATTTGGTATAGAAACTTTGTGTATAAGATTTAAATTGACTTTTTTTGTAATTCTTACTTGAGCGACATTTTGTCCCTTGGTGACCCACTCATTCCCTACTTTGACTCTTGGGTGACAGAGACCCTTGATGAGGTCCGCGGAGTTCAGGCCCATCAGATATGCAACTTTGTCAGCATCTGAATAAGGAAAGTGAATTCTGTAAAACTGCCTACTAAGGCCATTGTCTATCTTCGTTGGTTCTGGGCCAGCATGACAAACAGAGCTTCTCTCACCTTCAGTGCCATCAGCCTCTGCCTGCTCTTCACGCTGCTTGGTCTTGAACTTCATGTTGCCATGATGCATGATGGCACCAGTCAGCTTGTACACAGAGTTCTTTTCCTCTTGAGTAAAGCCCAACACATCAAAGGCACTCTGTGGAGGAGGACATGATAACTCCTCAAGATTTGTGCAAGTAACATAGTTTTGATATAAATTCTAAATTTGGGACTCAAAAAATTCTAAATCCTTAAAAGCTACCTTAATAGCTATTCTGTACTCGGTGAACCAACTGTACAATAAGAAATGAACAACTTCATCGTGGGTAGTCTGACATCTACGTCAGAACGCAACAGTTACTGTCCAGTCAGAGCATAAATTGCATGATCAGCGCAACACACACAGAGAGCTTAATGAAAGGTCAGAAACAGCCTACTACTTTGTACCTGTATGTGTGAACTCAGCAAAAGACCGTGTTCAAACCGACTCTAGCCCTGAATGAAAAAATGCAGCCCCTTCATTCATCAGTGGAGCCAGTGAGTTGACACATCGGGGGTGCTAACACAAGGGTCCAGCAAAACAACACACAGTCATCCAGAAAAAAGTTGAACCTTGTTAAACTTTTGCTGGAATGCAACGTGACTTCCTCCAGAAAGATTGTTATCCAATCAAATACGTGCAAGTGCACATTCCCGGTAGACTACTTTGAAATCTGAAAGCCTTATTTGTACCGTACCTTATTTCCACTTCTCAATTGTTTTGATAAAAGATGAAATAGTTGATAACTTTCTAGAGTTGTAAAATCCTGTCTCTGAGTATTATAAACAGCTAAGAAGTGTTTTGGCTTCTGATAAGTCTTTGAACACATTAATCTGTTACTCCAACTGGACTTCCTGGATTGCATTTCGTTGTCCCACCGGTACCTTAACCAACACAGCCCCCTGCCTAGTTTGAACACTGGCTTGTTTTTAGAATGAAACCTGCGTAACTCATTTAGTCATAATGATTAGAGTTTAACGTAATATTGTAAAAAGAGGTATGAGTGAGAGCCTGACATCTGTTGCCATCAATTCCTCTGCATCATCAATGGAGGCCACTTGGGTTTCCCCCTGAGAGATGAAGGCATAGTCGTAGGGATTATTTGTGATCAACAGCATCTCTGGAGGACAGACAGAGAGAGTGTCAGACCAAATCATACAGATGGACACACAAGTGCAATAAAAAGCCAATGACAGCCATGTTTTTTTTTTTTTTTTCACTTTTTCTTTTCATGGTGGCCAACCAACACTGAGACACAAATGAATCCCAGCCTACTAACCCAGGAGTTCAGGCTTCTTATTGGAGAGAATCTGGTAAAAGATGTGGTAATCTCTTTCAGCCTTGAGCTGGAAGGTCACACGAGACTTCTCCAGAAGGTCTGAAATGTGAAAAATACAAGAAAGAAAAAAGGTCATATATAAAATCAACTCTAGACCTATGTTGTAAAACATAAATAAAATAATATTAACAGTATTAGTGTATGTTAGATAAGGGTGTTTGATCTTACATGTTTCAATATCAGCAGAGGCCAACTTTCCCCTGGCATCAAAATGAATCCGGATGAATTTACCCTGAAAATATATTGTAGTTTATAGTTTGCATTTTTAAAGAAACCTTGATATCTGCTACTGCCACTGTTTACATGGAAACTAAATATATAATTCACAATTTAGTCACACAAAAATTAGACACTCACAAATCTAGAGGAGTTGTCATTCCTGATGGTCTTGGCATTCCCGAAGGCCTCCAGAGCAGGGTTAGCCTGGATGATTTGATCCTCCAGGGTACCCTGTCAAAAGGCAACATTACATATGCTCAATCTGTAACAAATGTTTAAAGCTACACAGAGAAACTTTAGCAACCTCTGGTGGCAGTTTTTGAAACTGAGCAAGCAAGTAAGCAAATCTGTTCCATTTCAGTTAAAGGGGGTAGGAGTTCATAGTTACGACAACTTCCACAACTCACACCTTTGACAGAGCTTATTAGTTACCTTGTCCTTGGCATTGGGGTCTTTCTTTACACCGCTAGCTGCAATACTTGCAAAATACTGGATGACTCGCTTTGTGTTGACAGTCTTTCCTGCACCAGATTCTCCACTGCAATTTTGAAAGTCAATGATCAATAGTTACAGTAGAATAATGTAGAATAAGATTTTTTTTTAATAAGAGCATTTAGTGTCATATATGCTTTTCAAGAATAAGACATTACATACGTGATCAAAATTGACTGGTTTTCGCGGTCTACAAAAACAAGTTTGCAGAAGTAAAATTTTGTGAGTATCAAGATCCAGCATAATTACAGTACACTAATACAATTCAATTCAATACAATGTATTAGAGTTTACCTGACAGCATGTACTGATAGGCATTATCAGATATGGAGAAAATATGGGGAGGAGCTTCAGCCCTCTTCTTTCCTCTATAGGCAACAACCACCTCTTGGTTGTAGACTGGCAGCCACTTGTAGGGGTTGACAGTCACACAGAAGAGCCCAGAGTAGGTCTGTGAAACACAAAAAAAATATAACTGTTCTCACATCAACCATTTGTAATTTAAAACTTTATGTTATTATATATTGATCATTTCAGCTTTTGGACACACTATTTTCTCATTTGTGTACCTTTGACTTTTTAGTCCATTATTTTGTTTTTGTTTACATCTTAAAGAAAGAACTAATGCCAATATTTATTAATGCCAATATTTATTTAGGAATAGGAGTGAAAATTAACCATGATCTCATCTTCTATACGTGTAAACATACTGTTTTATCACATTCAGCAAACCATGCTTTGAGAGTTCATTGACAAATCTTTTTCATGAGATTGTAGACTACTCACATAGATCATCCATGCTGCATAACGCTCTTTGAGGTTAAATAGCACAGCTGGTTCATGGAGGAAGGTCAACATGGCCATGTCCTCGATCTTGTCAAACTTTGGAGGATTCTGTTGCAGAACCAGGGACTCTTTGACCACCACAGTCTAAGGAAAATTAATGCAGTTTTTCTGATTAATACAGTATGTAATAGTCACATTATCAAGGGTTCGAATCCGACCTGAGGCCCTTTGCTGCATGTCATCCCCCCTCTCTCTCCCCCATTTCCTGTCTCTCTTCAGCTGTTATAATAAAGGGAAAAAAACAGAAATATCTTAAAAGTAAGTAAGTAAGTAAACCAAACATTCATTGATTTTGTTAACATGCGTGCCTGTGCCCTACAGCTTGTGTAACGTTACAAAGCATGCCACACATGGCAGATGGCAGCAATGCCTTGTTTCACCACACACTTTACTGGAGGCACTTTCATGGCAGTGGTACTCAGGGTCCCAACAGAATTTGTATTTACACTCACTTAAGGATAGATGCTTTGAATCACACATAGAGTTACTCTCACATTATCACTTGCTCCCAGACAAGGACTCTCACATAGACACTCACAGCTAATGTGTTTCCAGTGCTGCTCTAATTGATCCTGGTGATCGTGGTGACCCAGTTAGGATGGATTCAGTTTTCGTTCTGGGACAGATTGGTTTCAAGTGAACTGAAGAATGAAGTGGAGCAGTCTCTGGATTTGACAGTGCTTAACTTTTGGCATTCTTGGTAGATTAAGGCAAAACATTTATTTGATTATGTATTTTATGTATGTTTTATTTTAAACTCTGTTTATGGCCTGCCTTTTACTTCTGGTTACCCCAAGGTTATTGCAAGTGCTGTATTTCAGCAATGTGCTTACACTTAATGTAAGTTTAAGTTTTTTTTTATTATAGCTCAATATCACAAATCACAAATTTGCCTAAGAAGGGTTAGGGTTAAGGTTGTACAGAAGAACACCCTCTGTTTTTTGAGGAGGGATCCCTCTCCCAGGACAGACAGCCTTGCAATAGAGTGGTATGTACAGAACAGACCAGCATAATGAAAGTAAAGTTTAAACAATCCATATGACACAATGATACATAGTAAGTGAGAGGAGAGAGAGAGGGTTGGGAGAGAGACAGAAATGCTCAGCAACCCAACCTATAACAATAATAATACTAACAATTATAATAATAATAATGACTAATAATAAAAGTAGTTTCAGTAAAGATAATAGAATGATGATAACAATTGCAGTAATAATAATAATGTATTATTGCAACTATGATAACAAAACTGTATGTGTTGTTAATGATATAAGCTAAATGTCTGAATGGTAAAATGAAACCACTAACCTTCCCATTCTGTGTCTCTACAGTGACCTTGTCTCCATCTCGGCTGCTGATAGTTGCCTTCACAAACTCTTCCACTGGATCCGGTACAAAGCATTCCTTCTTTATGTCAAAGAGACGTGTGGAGGCCTCCATACGCTCCTTGTCCGACTTCCTCAGGTACGGAGCAGCCGCCCCAAACACAGACATCTCCGCATCCCCCATGGCTGCACTAATGTACACACAGTTAGTAGAGGTGATAACAAAACGTTTGTCTTTTATATCAGTCTTTAACTCTATAATATGAATTGCTTAGGAAAGTAGAATTTACCAGTGGATTCAGCTCCAATGACAGGTGAGCTCAGACTTCAGAGTATGCCAGTGACCTAAAGGGAGTAAACTATAAGCAGGATATTGTGAGGATATTGTAAAATGTCTGAATTACAGTTGCTTACTTATATTAGTATTTGAAAAAGTAACAGGTCTCTGGTTTTTCATACTAGTATTTTTGGATCATTAGTTCAAACTAGTTAGTTCAAATGTTCAAAAGTATATCTGACAAAAACATGTTATACACCTTGTTATGCATGTCACTCTTGTGTTAGCTATGCTTTACATTTTTAAAGAAAGTGTACATTCCTATCACATATTTAAATTGATTTACCTTTAGTTTAGACAGCAGAAAAATACAGTATAAAAAACAGCATGAATTCAAAATACAGCCAGTTGTACAGACTTACAGAGGTCAGGTGAAGAGGATCAGCTGCTAGACCTGTAGGGAAGGCAAGGATCAAATATATAACCCCTGATAACCCAGCTTTACAAGGCCAAGGTTACCACCCTGTCCCACTCACGCACACACACATATCTCAACAATTACACCACTTCACACATACCCCTTTACCCTCACACACACACACACACACACACACACATACACATTGTGGTCATCGCCATCACTTTCATCACTTATGATAAGGCTCTCATGATGTCTGGCTGCTCTCTCTGCTCACATCCAAATAATGTGATTTTTTGGGAACAGTGCCAGGAACTTTCTCTTGCATAACTCGCCTGTCGCCAGCCTTTTATCTCTAAGAGAACAGAAACTAGAGTCTATTTATTCTGCAAGTGTAACAACAAAGGTATGAATTGCTACCTATAGGTCAAAAATTTAAAATAAAACTACCAAAATTGCCTATTTCTTTTATATCAAATTTTTTATTTATTTATCAATCTGTTTCTGCACACTAATAGCCAGTATCTATTATTAATGGGAGTAGACCTGAGGGCGACACGGCGCCCCCAACACTTTTGAGTATTTGGTATGTGTGCAACTGTGACCAGTGGGTTCTGGGAAAACAAGACATTTGCTCTGAAAAACAAATCTCATGCACAGCCTGAAACAGCAGAAAATCATAGTACGTTAAATAAGAACAGTAAGAGAAACTGCTTCTATTTACAGTTTACTAATTTCATCTCAAGGGGTTTATCTCCACAATAGATTTAAACTATTTTGACTCTTTTAACAAATTAAAATAACTATTAATAAATGCAACAATCAAAGGATTGTGCAGAATCCCTTTTTAGTATTTCAACTTTTTGGGAGATTTTGTTTTTTTCTATTAGCAAAAGTCGTGGATAGTACCTGGTACCTGGTACCTTTTTGGTACCACCTGATTGAGGTTGTGAGACAGCTGAGCTAATACTAGAAGGTGGAGTTAAAACACTGCAGACCACTGATCGGTCAGAGAGTATATATCACTAGCGTGACACAGGACATCCGGTACAAACCGCGATTTTTAAATAAGTTACAGTCTATAGTGACCGCAATTTAAAAAAATGTTTACTATACCGTACATTCGACAAGTGCAAACATTTTTATCGATAAAAAGGATCCAGCGAGTGTCATGTTGATGATGTTGCTTCAATTTCATGCAGCTCAGCTGGACGAATCCTAATTTGATATATGTTGTAGGTTTAATGATTTATTTTCAAGTGTTGGCCCATCTCTTGCCAATAGCATAGTTGAAGTTATTAATCCATTAGATTATATAAAGGGTTCTTTTACCTCTTTTAGTAATTTTTAGCCACCTGACTTAAAGGAGGTGAATGATATATAAGAATTTAAATAATCAGCTCCTGGTCATGATATAATTGGCACCTCCTTAATTAAAGAAGTCATGACTTTTATGATTAAGCCTTTAACATTCATTCATGCATACATTAGCATACATTAGTCATGAAAACTGGCATCATACCCTCTGACCTGAAAATGGCTAAAGTTATTCCACTCTTTAAAACATGTGATCCTAAATCCTTTCAACACATTGTACAATTTAAATACTGCCATGTTTTAGAAAAGTTCTTTATTAAAGAATTCTGGAACACTTACAATATGCGCAATGATCACCAGTATGGATTCTATAAAAACCATCCAACTTATATGGCACTTTTAGAACTTACTGATACTGATACTACAGCTTTGGATAATAATGAGTATGCAATATGTATATTTTTAGATTTTTCGAAGACATTTGACACGGTTTACCATGCTATTTTGTCTATAGTTTATAGCAACAGCAATTTTTAAAAACCAGCCCACAAAACTAAGCCGTACACTATGCCGTACAATCAACGAAGTGCAGATATTGCAGTGGTTTGCAAAAGCTCAATGCATCCCATGTGTTATGGCAGCTGCAGCTCTGCACGGACAGTTTGATTGGCTGCTGGTTCAAAGAAGATCTGTTTTCATAGAAAAATGAAGAGTTAATTTACAGCATACTCTTTAAAAGCAGCATTGTTCATCTTTACACTTTGGCAGGGTATCAAGCCATTCAAGTCAAAAGCATAAACATTCACTTTTCATGACTAAATACAATATACATCATAAAGTTACATATGCATAGTCTTTGATAGATGCCGTGGAGTCACTGTTTTTGTCCAAATCATTTACAATAAATGAATGAAAAAGGTCCTGCTCGGTATGGACACTTCTGTGCTCCCAGGAAATAACTAATTGAATCTAAAGAACAGTGGCAGGCAGAGGGATTACACTTAGAGCTGCTTCTTTTTAAGTGAAAATTGTTGCATGTATTATACATTAAACCAACTTTTGTTAGTTAAAATAAAAGTAAAGTCCCAGTCCACTCCTAGACTGTGAGTTCTCTATAAATAGAAAGCTGTCATTGTTCACTCATCATTTTGGTATTTAGCATGTGTGCAGTTTATTAATCTTGTGGGTGTGATGGATATTAATAAACCTTTTGTTTGGCATGACAAACCACACAAAGTGGGTTTGAGCCTGTTTACTGTCTACACCATCAGTGGCATTTTCAGCCTGATAACAGCAGGGGAGATAAGGGCTCACTTTTACTAGAACTGAACTGAGCCATGCTCAAAAGTCACAGTCATGGAGACAAAATAAGACCATGGCTAGACAAAGAACTTGAGCTGAAGTGTTATTCCTGTTTATTGTCTCAGTCATGATTTGGCCGGTATATTTCAGACACTAAAGGTTTTATAATGTTATGATACTGAATATTTGTAAATGTTAATGAATATTGTTAAAAGATTACAGCTTTTAGTTACAGAGGTGTCCCCCAGGAACTGGTTTGCTATGCCAATCATCCTAGGAATAAATTACTTTTATTTTGCAAGGGGTATAGCTGTGATGTATATGAGTGCCCCGATACTGTTCAGCACAGATTGTGTAAGTGCAGTAAGTAGCCTAAGTCATTAAAACTGAATTGTGTCAATAAAAAAACCTTCAGACATATTTTTGTCTTTTGGTAGGAATGAACAAAAGCCCTCCAGCATGTCCATCCATGTCCTTCCTTTTTGGCTCTCTGCCTTGGAACATTTTCAGCAGCAGGACAGGGTAGAGCAGATCACGCAGTCAGCTGTTTGTATTTTCAGTCAGTGCCGGATTAGAGGTGTGATCCTACAGCTGACAGCCACTCTGGATTCCTGCGCGCCACACAGACACCCGGCCCTTTAATGGATCTGCACTGGGAGGAGCAGCACAGGGAGGGGTGAGTGTATGTGGTACTACCTTCTCCTTCAATTAACTGATATCACAAATACAGTTAAAAGTGAAACAATAGTTGAAGGATACTGATGAAGATGCAATTTACACAGTGGACCTAAAATATTAGCACTTTTATGTGAATGATTAAAAAAGGGCTGTGTTTAATCTTAGGGTCTACAAGAGTTGTTTGCGAGACAGCAGGGAGAGGGAGCTAAAGTGAATGGAATGGAATTAAACAAGTTTTGACCGGTACTTTGGCCAGCTAGGCCAAAGACACCAGGTATTGGTTATTATTACTGTTCTCTTCTAATGTTGTTAGTATAAATCGTGTTTGTTTGTTTTTGTTCCCTATTAAAAATATAAAAAAATATGGTAACACTTTACTTGAAGGTATCTACATAAGAGTGACATGACACTGTTATGAACACATGACACTGTCATGACACATAAACCCTAACTGTTATCGGGTGATAACTCAGAAATGATGTTGGGAGACTTCAATGATGAACAGTCCAATGAGTTCAATGCAGCTTTATTCAAACAAACTCTCATGACAACGAGACAACCGTGAGCATACAACAGTGTCTGCCCAAGGGTGACTAACATGCACATCCAAATGGATCCTTTTTAAACTCTTTTTATGCTCACACAGCCCAAGATATCTATTTCAGCGAACCAAACGCTTAAACTGCACCTTTTATGGCCGATGCTCCTAATAGATTCTCACATTCAAGGCTCCAATTCCTCTGTGTGAAAGTTGTACCCAAATTCATAATAGATTTACACATTCTAAGATAGGTTTTTCTGTGAGACCATGTCACCTTAAAACTAACTCATCCATAGAACCTCCTTAGAATAGATGAGATACATTCAAACACCTGCATGCACAAATGCCAAACCTATCACTAACCCTAACTCTAACTCTAACCATAACTTGTCATGACAAAAACCGAATGACACTTAATGACAGAAGCGTTATGTCATAAACGTTTATGACTTGTTTATAATGTTAATGACACTTTCATGACAGTGTCATGTCCCTCTTATGTAGATACCTTCAGGTAACCAAAAATATTAAAAATACTGTACATAAATCTCCCTATATGCCTTCACAAACTCAGATATGAATATGCAAATATTGTTCTTTTCAAGTGTTTAACTACTGGTTACAAGATGTCTTCTACTTAAATGAAAAAATCCATTCTGTGAAGTAAGTTGTTTGAGTGTCATACTCAACAGTAAGTTGTTTGAGTGTCATACTCAACAACAATTGGCTTCCAATCTACTTGTAATGTCACAAAATCCTGCAGATTTTCAAAGTGAAATTATTCTGACTGAGCCATCTCCCCTCTGTGTTGGAGTATGTTGTAATGTCCCAGTTGATCCACACAGTGGCAGTATGTCACTGAGTGGATTTATAGATGTATCACTTCCGATGCGCCTGACCATAATCCTGACATAATCAGTGCTGTTACCTGGGGTTAGATGTTTTAAGTATTTCTCCATCAGAGCGACAAAACTCAAGCCTTAGTTCATTGAACACTCACTGTATCTTGGCTCCAAAATCTACTCAGCATCTTTCTTTCTACTTAGATTTTCTATCACATTTTGAAAGGTTGTAATATGTGCAGGGCCGGCGATTGCTATAGGCGGCCTAGGCGATTGCCTAGGGCGTCAAAAGTGTTGGGGGCGCCGTGTCGCCCTTAGGTCTACTTCCATTAATAATAGAATTAGAACGACAAGCGAAATAAAACGTGTTTATTAAACATGATCATCCTATGGACCTGTGCGTCGCTCAGTGTCCCTCTCTCGCTGTAAAAATAGAGACGAGTAGCGGCACAGACACTGAGCTGCTGAAAGCGCACCTTCCGTGGTCTGTGCAGCTTCAGGTTTATAATGGACGCGCTCTGTTGTGGGCATGCTATGACAGATGTGTCCCTATTTCTGCGTAGTTTTGTGTTTCCACCTCCGATGTAGAGCAGCATACAGCCACTTCCCTAAACTGTCTCATTCAGAGACCAGCGTCCCAAACGGGGCTCTGTGTCTGTCAGGAGGTCTGACATCTACCGTCTCAGCAGAGCAATCACGAAATGCACAGCAGACTATGGTGCAGGTGGATTATTTTCTGAAATATAGTGACTTTATTCTTGTAATAGCCTATTGTATTATCACTTTATTTTTCTCACAATATCACAGCTCCTCCAAACCAGAGAGAACACAGATGAGATATACTGTATTTTGAATGTGCATAAAGTTTTGAACATGAGCAGAAATCTTGCTCAAACATCTGAAATATTACAGTCCAGGGCATAAAAATTCACCAGAATGCAGGAAATGAAGTATTTAATGCTCAAAATTTTCAGGGGGTGGACCCCCAGATCCCCCATCATAAGTCACCATGCACACAAATTTGGAAACAAAACACTGGCCTTTGGGTTGCCAGACCAGTTATGATTAGACCAAATGTTGGTGCCATCTAACTTACATGGAAGCTAGAAAATAAAATGAACATACATTGCTACTCTATCGCTGACACAGCGCTGTGGAGATCTGGCAATGTGAGACTGGGGGGGCGCAAAACTCAATCTCGCCTAGGGCAACCAAAGGGCTAGAACCGGCCCTGAATATGTGTGTGTCATTAACAGCAGATACAAATTGTATCCAATATCATGTGTCTAACTTGGTAATGTTGTGTTTTCCACCCAGCATATGGAACCTCTTTCTACTTCCTATAGATGTCAGCAACACCAAAGTAACTGCAGTAGGTGGTGCCACAGTTTATTAGACAGTATTGCTCTTGGAGGTGCTGTTGCACTAAAGTTTCATCAGTATTAGAACCACCTTATTTCATCATTGTGTTTAGTCCTCATATCAAAATCCACTGGATGACCTGTATTGCATTGTGGCAGCAAACTAAATAGTTATTTATATAGTTAATTATGGCACTCTACAGTGTAAGTTACAGTAATGTTGTGTAGGGAGGTCAGATTCAGAAGAGAAAGGTCTGTGTACGGTCTGCTCCGAGATGATATGAGAGTCTCTCTGCTCACCAAGTCAACCTGTAGCCTCCATCTACATGTACACTACTACGCTTTCATTTTTAAACCATGTTTTGAGATAAAAACAATCTCCGTCCACACAAGATTTTTAGCTCCAGGAGCAGAACTAATCTCCGTCAATATTAACACGTCTGCCAATAACCATTCGCATACACTGGGCATGCACATGCCGGTGTTAACAGGAAGCAGATTGTCTGACTCTGCAGTTGAAAATCATGGATGTAGAAGTTGGAAATACAGAAAATACTTTGGAGAAAGAACAACAATTGCAAAAAGTAAGACCAGGGATTTATTTGCTTGGACCAACGACAAGGTGGAACTGTTACTGAAAGGTATGTAAGCCTACCTAACCAATGAAGACTGACTGAAATGTGTGCCCGTTCAGACTACAAAGCAACCCCCGGAGTTTTCTTAACTTAAACGGTGCAGTTTAAGCAGTTAAGCAGTGTTTCCAAATGTCTCCCTTCTTAGGGGCTCAGAAACACAGCAGTAGAGTGGACATAAGGCATAAACGTAGAAAAGGTTATTGGTTTTTAAACTAATATGTATTGGTGTAGATGTAGCCTTACAAGCTTTGTGTTGTACCATATCAAACCTGCAGCAAATGTTCCTAAATAGCGGGGGACTGGGAGTCACCCAACTCCTAAAGTTGTTGTGGTGACTGACAGCAGGTGCTGGATTGAAATACAAGTTTTGAATGTTTTTAGACCTTTGCCAGACTTACTTGTTACTTGTCACTTGTCTCACTTGAGGTTCTGAAGCATGTGAGTGATCTATTAGACCCACTTCAGTTTGAGCAGTTGGCCATGACTTGTAGAGGTTGCAACACTTATCCTCTCAATGATTCTACATTTGAATCAACATTTCCCTGACACTAAAACAAAATCTGAAGATGATTACCTTCACATTAGTAGGATCTATTGCAGGGCTGCTGTATTAGGTTACATTGCCTTCCAGAAGTGTTTCTATTTGACTGTGTGAACATTGTTATTTATAGTTTGTATATGTGAAGTCTGACCGCAGACAGAGTGAGTCAGTGGGGACAAATATACAGACAGACCTCTTAAACATCTGAGGATCACTTATGCAGTACAAGAACATTCATTAGATGCCCAATATAAGTAAGAAGTGTGGTTTCCTGTAATCTGATGATCACCATTCCTAAAAAATATGTCCATTAGATCTGGAAGTAATCCAACTTGTTACACTAATCAATTGTTAATTATGGATTGGCCCAAAAAATAAGCTCTTTTGTGTCTTCCAACAAACAAAAAACGATGTCCTCCCGTCATTTATATTACTTTGAGGTGATGTAACAAATGGTTAGTGGATCAAATGCTGTCTGTAACTTAACTAGACTGTTCAACCGTTCTGCACACAGTTGGAAAGAAAGAAGGGAGACATTTAACACTTCGAAACCAGGTCAACCTTTATTTCTGGAGCAACGGCAGGGTCAAAACAGAAACTGACAGATGGACAGCTCAGACATTTCAGAAACACAAAGTACAGCAAGGGACATAAGAAGATTATAGTAAAAAAAAATAAAGGAATAGTGAACCAAATGAGAGGAACCTGCCTCATGTTTAATTACACTCATGTTGATCCATGTCTTAGTTGCTACAAGATTAGAAAAAAAAATCCAATTTTGAGCAAGAAAAATATTATACTTAAAAGTGATGTTTACCTTTTTTTGAACATTGAAACCTTTTTGACTTACATCGGTCCTGTGAGCATGATCATCCTTGAAAAAATGTTTAATTTCAACACAAACATGAAAACATGCAAACTGAATGACTTAAACTTCTGTAACATCATTGTACAATGGAAATATTAATTGCACAAACGACAAGTGTAAGAGACATGCACGGAGATGGGACATGGCGTATGTCTGATACTCCTCTCCAGACAAAAAAAACTCAGTTTTTTTTTTTAAGAGAAACGTTCTTTGCTAGAACAGATATGAAACTCAAACCTTATCATGAGAATTGGGCTCCTAAGGAAAATAGAACACCACAGCAACAAGTGTAAATCACAAAAGATAATACTACAACAAAACAAACTGGATACATTTGGCAAATTCCTATTTTGACAGCAGAAATTAAGGATGGATCACAGATTTTGCATGTTATCTTCTTGCCAGTGGATTTGAAAATATTGTTTGAGAAAATGGAACCTGTCAGCAGGGCTGGATTACCAAAAGTGCTCATTGTTCCTCCCAGGGCCACTGAGGTTAATCCAGCCATGCCTGTCACACACAGTCAACTGGGGTGAATATATGGTTCCACACAACATCAAAAAAAACTTTATGTCTTAGATCCAACATAAACAGCAGCTGCAATTCTTGACTATCTTTAAGGAAAAGTTAGACACACTGCTAGCAGCTGGTTAGCTTAGCACAAATGCTAGAGGAAACAGCAGGCCTGGCTCTGAACAGAGGACAGTTATCTGCCTTGCACCTTTGAAGAATTAACACGTTTATATCTTGAATATATGGTTTTTAATCTGAACAAAAACCAAGTGTTAAAATTACAAGTTGTATTTTTTATATGGGTGGTTATGTGCCAGAGCACTTTTGTTTTAAAACTTTGGTAGACTTGCCGTTTAATGAAAGTGGTTGGGAGAGGGCTGAGAGAGAGTAGAGAAAGGACAGTAAATGTAGACTGGGTTACTATTCACTGATTGACAGAGACAGACTGCTGCAACAGCTGAGTCTCAGCCCAGATACAGTACAAAGGTTATTGCTATTAATACATGTGAACACACACATGATTTAACTCTTTGCATCTAATTTCACATAATTGATAAATAATGTACTTTTCTGTAACACTGGTTCTGTTGGCGCTGCTCAGCTTACTCTCAGCCTCTGACTGTGCTGGCAATCAGGACTACTAAATTAGTCAGAAACCTTGTGATATCCATATTAGCACCAAGGAACCCATGTCATTGGTTCAACCTCTATGTACCCTTCAGTCATCTCAGTAGGAGCAACGTGACACCTTCAAGGACCAGGAGGCATATGACAGGGCGAGAACATACTCTGTGTGTTGGAGAGGGTGGGTGTGAGTGACAGAGACGAGCAGAGAAGCCACAGTTAGTGCGAACAGGGGATTTATTCTCAACCCACAACCATTGGGTGTCTCTCAAGGTAGCACAGCGGTGGCCATTGCTGAGTGAAACACGGTGACCAGCAATTGCATTTCTGCAGAAGGGATCCAAAGGTGGCCCGTGACAATCACCGCACTACAAACAGGGGGAAACAGGAAGGAGACACATGGGAAACCTGCTATACAAGGTCAGGGAAGACTGAAGCTCAACTCACCTTTCTGCAGCTGCAAGAATAACCAGCAAAGCAACAGTTATGTGGTCTGGTTGAATTGTTTAGCTATAGCTAAACTACTGTGCACTGGCAGATACATTATACTGTGCTGAGTTAGGAGAAGGAGTGGCTACTGGATTGAAGAATTTCATGGTTGGATTTCACAGTGTGAACATTTGCAGTCTGTGGAAGGCTAGGGGCCAGCTGTCGTCCCATTCATGTTACACAGGAGACGCATGGATGCCGAACACTAGCAGCTAACACCAGTGGACTTCAACTATTTTTACTACACAGCCAGCATCTTTGGATTTCTGAATCTGGATTAGTTTTCCATTAATGCACCAATGGACCCACTCTGAAACTTTAAAAAATATATATAGTTTAGTTTGTACAGATTGATTGATTCCATCCAGACTTTGAACTACTTAAGATGCTAAATTGTTCCGTTATGCAACAGAGGTAATCCACATTATTTATAAGTGTGTGAAGTTCATTCTAGACAGACTTACAGCTGATCACATGAAACATTGCATGCTCATTGTCCTGAGGTGGATATTCTACACAAACACGCTGCTGCATTCAGAGCCAACAGCAGTCCATTTTTATATAGAAATATTAAGTTGAGATCTGGTCAGAGGTTTGGTTCTGGGTCCAGATGTTCCTCAACACGGTGCTGGTGGTCCTGACGGACCTGGCGGCCCGGTTCCTGGGTAACACTGTGTTCCGGCAGCACTTCCACCTGTTGCTTTCAGCAGTGGTGATGTTCGGCCCTGCACTGAGCCTCTGGGTCTCCCAGCACAGCGTCTTTGCCAAGAGAAGCCACTTCCTATACAGGTGAGGCTGCTTCCTGTTTACTTCCTGATCAATTGTCTTCTTAGAGACAGTGGTATTGTTGTGCCACCGAGTTACCGACAATGCAGCAGGCCTGCGCACTGTTAAAAAAAATTACTTCTGTCACTTTGAAGTGGATATCACCATTTTGATATCTTCCTTCCAAATCCTCTTCAGGCTTCTTTCACCTGGAAATGCTACTCCTTCCACATACTTTCAAACTTATTCACAAAACCTTCAGCTATGACAAAATGATTAAGCTTTATGATATCTTTTACAGTATTTGTGTTATCACTGTTTAAGTTTAGTGCTTCTTTCAGGCTTTTTCTGCATTTTTAATGGGTGTGTATTGCGTGACTTTTATTGTGGAGTTTGCATGTTCTTCCTGACTTTCTTTGGCATAATATACTATGACTTTTTTATAAAAAAAAATTGACATACTATACTATGACTATTTTTGACATACTATACTGTGACTTTTTTATCACTTTTTCGACATACTATATAAGGACTCTTTTTTTTTTTTTTTATATATATACTATCTGTGACATTTTTCAACATAATACACCCTTTTATTATCCCTTTTTTTGGCTTATGATACTATGACTTTTTATCACTTATCGCCTTACAATACTATGACCTTTTTACCACTTTGTTTTACATACTCTATGACATTTTTATCACTTTTTTCGACATACAATGACTTTTTTTATCACTTTTTGACTGTGACTTATTTTATCACTTTTTTCGACCTACTATATACTATGACTTCTTTGTCACTTTTTTGAACATGCTATACTATGACATCACTTTTTTCAACGTTACACTATGACTTTTTTGGATATACTATACTATAACTTTGTATCACTTATCGCCTTACTATGACCTTTTTATCTATTTTTTAGACATACTATAACTTTTCATCACATTTTTTCGACATACATATGCCTTTCTTATCACTCTTTTCTGAAATGCTATACTATGATTTTTTTGTCACTTTTCGACATGATATGCTATGACTTTTTTGTCACTTTTTTCGAAATGCTATACTATGACTTTTTTGTCACTTTTTTCGACATACTATACTATGACTTTATTCAACATGCTATATGATGACTTTTTTGACATACGATACTATGATTTTTTGTGTCAAGTCAGATATCTTAGGGAGATAAGTTTATGATTGGTAGATAGAAAATTGAGTGTTCAAATCTTGTTTCAGGAAGTTTTGAGGGCCAATATACTAAGTGAAAGAGACGAATTTGCCGAAATCATAGACTCTTCTTTCAGGTCAGATAGCTTAGAGTGATAACAAAATTATTGGAAGACCAAAGGTTCAGTGTTCAAATCCTCTTATGTGCAATTAGTTTCAAGACCTATGTTACCAATGTTTTGTTCCTGTCACTCTCTATCACAACCTTTTTTTTGGAGAGATAAATGCACTTATTGACACACTATACTACGACTCTTTTCCCACTTATTTTCAACATGCATATACAACAACTATACTATGACTTTTTTTATGAACACTTAAACTTTCTCTCAGGTCAGATAGCTTAGGGAGCTAAGTTTATGATTGGAAGACAGAAGATGGAGTGTTCCAATCTTGTTTCAGGAAGTTTTGAGGGCCAATATACTAAGTGAAACAGACAAAGTTGCCAAAATGATCAGTTCTTTTCTTAGCTTAGAGTGATACGAGAAGGATTAGAAGACAGAAGGTTGGGTGTTCAAAGCTCTGTGTTTTACTAAGTTTTGAGGTCCAATACACTAAGCGAAAAAGACAAATATACCATAAATTTAACTTTCATGTGCGGTCAGATAACTTAGAGGAGAAAAATGCACTTTTTGACTTACTATACTACGACTCTTTTACCATTTTTTTTTCGACATGCTATAATATGACTTTTTAGTCACTTTTATCGACATACTATTATACTATGACTTTTTTCTACGTGCTTTACTATGACTTTTTTTGACATACGATACTATGACTTCTTTATCACTTTTTTTTACATACTATAATATGACTTTTTTTACATACTATACAATGACTTTTTTATTTTTTCGACATGCTATAATATGACTTTTATCGACATGCTATAATATGACTTTTATCGACATACTATACTATGACTTCTTTATCACTTTTTTCGACATACTATAATATGACTTTTTTGACATACTATACAATGACTTTTATTATTTTTTTGACATGCTATACTATGACTTTTTTTGACATATGATACTATGACTTCTTTATCACTTTTTTCAACATACTATAATATAACTTTTTTGACATACTATACTATGACTTTTTATCACTTTTTAAACATGCTATACTATGACTTTTTTATTACTTTTTTAAACATAATATACTATGACTTATTTTATCACTTTTTTTGACATACTATATTATGACTTTTTTTGACATACTGATACTATACAATTACTTTTTTCGACATACTATACTATGACTTTTTTATTACTTTTTTGACATGCTATATGATTTTTTTATCACTTTTTACGACATAATATACTATGACTTTTTTCTACATACTGTACTATGACTTTTTTATAACTTTTAATCACTTTTTATGACATAATATACTTTGACTTTTTTCTACATACTGTACTATGACTTTTTTATAACTTTTTATGACTTACTTTTTTAATATAATATACTATCACTTTTTTTATCACTTTTTCAAAAGGCCATACCATAATATATTACTTTTTTATCACTTTTTTCGACATGTTATACTATGACCTTTTCAACATAATATACTATGACTTTTTATCACTTTTTTCGACATAATACATTAAGACTTCTTTTAAAGGGGTGATAGAATGCAAAACCGATTTTACCCTGTCATAGTTGAATAACGACAGTTCGGTGGGTAAATAGGACATACATAGAAGCTCAAAGTCCCACTGACACCCCTTTACTATGAAACTCTCATATTTTTAAACTGCCGCTGAAAACGGGCGAATCCCAACAAAGCTGGAGGTTGACGTCAACCTCCCAAAAACCGGAACCTTTGTCAGCCCATGGGTGTATTAAGAGAACGGTCACACCCCAACAGTTACATAGGCTACACAACTGACCTGAGATCAGGTAGTCTTCCGAATCTAGGTCGCGCAGATCTCTGCTACTCCATTACAAAATTCACTTCTCACTGCTCTGAGCTCGATTGAGCTCCGTTACGACTGGCAGCCCACAGCACTCCATACCCGCGCAAAGTCACCGGTTTTTGGCAAATGGACTACTACACGCTGGTGCTCTGACAGAGCTCCAGGGCCTGCAGCTCCCCTCTTCCTAATGCCAGGTGTGTGTGAGTGAGAGCGCGGTCAGAGAACTTATTACGCCAGCAATCTCTTACCACAGGTTCCAGTTAATCTTATAATGTGTGTATGTGTTGAGTTATTTAAACAAACGATCGGTGAAATACACGCCTCTTGTCCACGAGTCTCATTGATGATCTTGTTGTGAATTTGGTAATGAAACATTGCAGTGTCTGGAATATGAGATTCTGTCGCTTCTCTAATGTGTGTGTATTGGGGATTCGCTCAACCAATCAGCGCGCATCTCTAATGTCTGCCTATGGCAATTCGCTCAACCAATCAGTACGCAGCTTATCTAAATATTCACGAGCATACCATATTTGGAAGAAAAGCTCTTGTTACAAATAGGGCCAAAACACAGGGATGCATAAGGGCCAATAAAATATCAACCAGGCCATTTTCAGCCCAACCAATGTTACATACCCCATTAGGAGACCATAAGGAACAGTGTGAAATACTTTATATAATCATTCTATCACCCCTTTAAACATTCTATACTATGACTTTTGACATACTATACTATGACTTTTTCGACATACATTGTATGACTACTTACGTCTAAACTGTGATTTTTTTTATACATACTACACTATGACTTTTGTATCACTTTTTTTCGACATGCTATACTATGACTTTTGTCGTCATACTATACTATTACTTACTTTTATGACTTTTTTTTCGACCTACTGTACTTTGAAAGTGGGAGAGAGAGGGGGAATGACGTGCAGCAAAGATGCAAAACGGACTAAGGCCTCTATACTATACTATGACTTATTTGGACATGCTATACTATGACTATTTTCCCTTTTTTGACATAATATACTATGACTTTATTTTTTAAAGATAATTTTTTGGGGCTTTTCCACCTTTAAAAAAAAAAAAAAAAAAAAGAGAGAGAGAGGACATGCAGGAAATTGTCACAGGTCAGTCTTGAACCATGGACCTCTGCGTCGAGACATAAACCTCCATGTTTATGTGTGCATGCTCTACCAACTGAGACAACCCGGCCACCCCATACAATTACTTTTTATCACTTTATTCAACATGTTATTATATGACATTTTTCATCAGACTATCACTTTTTTTAACATACTATACTATGACATACATACTAATACTACGGACGATATAGTATGTATGTTATGTTATCTGCATAGTACACTGTTATGGCACTGTAAACACAACATGCATGTATTGTTTTGGTTAACTTCCTAGCAGTTGCCTATTTAAACACATTCAGCAGCCACAGAGACAATGTGTTCTGAACGTAAAAGCATGTAAACATGTTGTAGTAAAAACCCAAAATACGAGTATGAACCTGAAAACGAGGGTGTATAATATGGGACTGACTAAATGAAGACTGGTAGTAAAACAAGTACAATCAAATATTATGTTGAATCCTGGCCTTGTATTGTCATGCTGCTATGTGGAGTATTTTTACGCCTCAATATGTTATTTGTACAAATGAATTGCACATTATTAAACATGTGGGACTATGGTGGAAGACAACTGGTCTCCATCCAAGGAGCACTATTCTGCTTCCTTCTCCAGCATCATTCCAAAGGCTTTTGTGTCGGCTATACTTAAGAATTGAAACATTTCAGGAATTATTTTTCAACAACAATGTCTATTTGTGGCCACCAGTATTTTGCCTACCTGTTGTTCTTTGCTAAGCCAGTAGGCTACACTGTAGGCTCCATTTAAGCCTCTGGTAAACAGGATTTGGTAATCCTGAAATTTGATATTTGGCTCACAGTGATCAAATCCAATGTTACTTTAAAAAAGTGGCATAAAAGTAAGATGGATCATATGATCCTGGATAGCAAAACATGGGATTTCCAAATCCGGATCAATTTGATCCAGATTAAATTTTTTGAAAAACTGGGCCCTGATGTTTAACTACTATGCTACACTTCATTTTCAACACGACGAAATCTAATTGATCTAATCCTATCCTATCCATCCTCCAATCCATCACTTAACTTGTGAAACTGTTCACATCTCTCCTTTCCTTCTTTCAGGATTTTCTTGCGCTCCGGTTGGGGCTGGACCTGCATCTTTGTTGGCTCCTTCGTCTTCCTCCTCTCCTTCTCCATCCGTCGCTCCCTCTCTCTCTCCATCCGTCACCTGTCCCGGCTCGGGGTGGCTGGCGGGTTGTGGCTTGGTTTCTGTAAACTCCTGGACCTTCTGGAGAACACCACGGGAAGCTGCTACGAACCTTTACTCAGCGGCCCAGAGGTCACCAATGGGCAGCCTATGCTAGTGCTGCGAGAAGGCGAGAGTAAATCCGAGTGCCTCAAAGCTGGGATGCTGTGGAGGGGGTATGAAGTTTCAGAAGATGTCTTCCTCCTCTGTCTCTGCTGCCTGCTGCTGGCTGAGGAAACCGCCGTGTTTGGCCCTTATCTGAGTCTGGGTGGGATCTCAGGTGCCCCTCTGAGGATCCTCTTCCTCTTCTGCGTTCTCCTGCTCTGGCTCTGGATCTTTCTGCTGCTCTGTCTCTTAGCTTACTTCCCTCAGTTCCCCACTCAGCTGCTAGGGGGCGCTCTGGGGTGTCTGAGCTGGAGGGGTCTGTACCAGGGCTGGTATCGCCTGGGGCCCAGCTGGTACTGCCCCGGGAGGCCTGGAACGGAACTGCTCAACACCAAGACCAGCAGTGCTGAAGTAGAGGACGCACAGCTGAGTCACGATCACTGCAACTAACTGAAAAACAGACAGATTTTACCACTGACGCAAAGATTAATTTAATCATGAGCTCTAGGTGGTTGTTTGGAGAAGACTAAGATGACCTGTCCATTGTGTTTGTCTTCTTTTAACAGTAAAATAAGAAATCTGGTTAGAAATTGGAACAAAGAAATGTACAAAGTGGGCTTTAAAAGATGTCTGTACATATCTATTTGCCATGCCTTTTTTTTCTAATGTATGACAATGCAGCAAACGCATGCTGTATTTATCCAAAGGCTTGTTTCCTGTGACTTCATAATTTCGGTTGAAATGTAGATACAGCCTGGAAATACTGGAGAATACAAGACTTACTGAACCACAGCTTGTTTGCAATGGCGGGAAAAAGGACGTAGTGAATTGTTTTGATGGATATGTGACATGCCAATTATCAACTATATCAATTAAACATAAAAAAAAATAACTTGCTTGTGTAATGAAAGACTCAACTCTGTAAAGCCTGTTAACAGATGGACCATTCGTATGGTTTACAGACATCCTCCATGCGTTTCTCTATCACGGTCTTATTTTGCACGAGTAAAATGTTTGATAAAGACCACCGTCTGAAAATGATCTGAACAGAGAAGGTTGAGTTTGTTTACACTTTTTTTTTTTTTACACTCCAGTATTCAGATGCAGTGCTGTCACTTCTTGTTCTTGATCCTTGATTTATAGTTAGTTTGGAGAGAAACTAAAAAAACAAACAAAAAACAAACATCTTTGTTCTTTAGTCTTCACTTCCCTGTAAAGAAGACAGAACACAATTTTCCTCCTAAATTAGTTGTATTGATAAAACGCCTCCACAAAGAAAATATATACAAAACATCAGCAATCAAACAGCAGAGAGTACATGCTGCCTTGACATTTGATACAGAAAATCTGCTGTCGACCTTACAAAACCATAACAGTTTCACAGCGCTCTAAAGCATTTTGGCGGTTGTACCATTCATCATTTTACACACAGACATCAAGCTTCTGGTCTGGAAAACAGTCATAAATTACATTGATTGATTACTGTTCGATAAACCCAACGTCCGCATCTTTCCATACTGTTACACCTTTTAAGTCATCAATCAAAAAAAAAAAAAAAAAAAAAAAGGAAGAACATTTCTTCCATTAAAAAAAATTTAGACAAGAAAGACTGATATCCTGTATATACAAAATAATTCTAATGACCATCATAGACTAAGAGGAGGAACATGACAAATGACAATTAAGGCATAGTTTATTTAGTCTTCAGAAGACAATCTCTTCTTTACGTCTGTAAAAAGTCAGGGGCACATCCAATGAGCAAAGTTAGCTTTTGCCGGTGTCGCCATTTCAACATGGATCGACAAAAGTAACCGACAGTGGAGCTTTTTCCTCGTGAAATATTAACACGTGACGTTCAGTTTCTAATGCTACAGCTACTGTGTGCCAGTCAACAGCAGAGACGGACTACTTCAGCACTTCATCCTAAAGCTTTTAGCTTCTGGTTTATTGAGGAGTTCATACAAAACAGTATGCACTACACCGTAACATCACTGATTATCAAACTACTTTTTGGATATTACCAACATGGTAAACATTAAAATCAAGTGAATATTTGTGTGTACTTTCAGTATTTGAAGAGAAACATGTACATGTATGCACTCTCAGCCTTCAGTCAGTAGAAACTGGCCTTTTTAAGGTGGTGTTGGATCATGGCAGATAAGGAGAAGTTAAAAAAAAAAAAAATAATCATAAAAAACTGAAATATTTAAGAGTTGGGGAGGGATCAGAAGAAAGAGATTCATCAGGAGAGGGAGGGGATGGGGGAGTTCACAGAGTCCAGGGGTTCCCAGTGACAGTTCATCATGGCGTCGTAGAGCTCCTCGCTGCGCTGCATAAAATCTTTGTTCCACTGCTCCACGTCACATTCAGCTATGGGCTCTGGAAAACACCACCGAGCAACCATTTACACATTCACAGCATATGCTCATTCACAGTATATGCTCATCTGTGCATGCAAACAAAAAGGGCACAGACTAAAGTCAAAGCAATAACACCACCCATACTGTAGAACAGTGACACCTTATTAGCTGACCAGATTGTAATGGGCAGGGCCCTGAAGTTGTGGATACATCAAGTCATATCTGTGGGTCCTTGGCTGATACTATGCCTAAAGACAAGGCCTCAATCAACTGTTTAATGCTAATTACCATTAGATATGTAATAAACATAACTAGTTTTGGGAAAATATAGAAATGTCTGACTTAAGGTTGTCTAAACATGAAGCATCTAAATTGGCAACACAAGAATGTGTCTACTAAAGGACTGACAGACTATCTTGTATGATTATAGTGGGACACAAAAAAAAAAAAAAAGAGCAATTTTTAATGATAAAAAGAGGGCCTTACCTTCAGAATTATCCTCATCATTATCCCCACCCTCCTCGTGGCCCTGCTGGGAAACCCATTAAACGTTTGGAATTATTTCTGAGACACTGTCTGTGAACATTTATCACATGAAATAGAAAGAAAAAAAAAAAAAAACACTGGTAATCATGCTACAAGACCAAAAAGATAATATATCTAAGCAAGGAAATAATACACAAAGGTTGTAGTAAACACTTTGACTTTTGGTACAAACTTTGGTTACACTTTACTTGAAGGTATCTACATAAGAGTGACATGACACTGTCATGAATGTGTCATAAACAATATAAACAAGTCATAAACATTTATGACATAACACCTCTTTTAGTAAGGTTTTTGTCATAAGAAGTTATGGTTAGGGTTCATGTGTTATGACTGTGTCATGTCACTCTTACTCTTATGTAGATACCTTCAAGTAAAGTGTTCCCCAAATTTTTGTTACATTCACTGTCAGTTTTTTTTGTGGGTAGAAATATTGATACAAAACTGCGAGGTTGTCAGGCAACCAGCTGAGGCTCCAGGGACACACTGTGCCCGACAAAGACATAATCCAGCACACATCTCCCAGAACACCACAAAATGTTACATTTGGACAGAGGGAGGCTAGTAAATAAATGATCGTATTTCTCAAACTTTTCGTACACATATAAAATGATTTATAAATAAAAAATGAGACTTGTTTAATAAGAATTTAGCTTATTCATCAGGGCTACTTACTGACCAACAAGAGCTGATCTCCGTTAACTTCTTGCAGTAAACTTGAAGTTGTGCCCTCATAGTGATGTTGGCTAGCCTAGAAATCTAGAGTTTCGGAGTTTTGTAAGTTTAATCTATCAACTAGCTCCGCTACCTTCTTGGTTGCTCTGCCCGGTTGTAGCGCTATCCTATTGCGTGCAGAGGGAATTTGAAAGACAACCGTTTATCCCGCCCCTCGGATTGAGCCCAGCCAATGGGGAGTCCCCAGACCCAACATCTGGATGTGGGTCTGGCTTGTCAGGCTAGATGTTGTGAGCTTCACAAACTTTTGTGTGTGACCGCACAGACACTAACTTCTCAACCAATTCCTATAAGCATGGGTGTCACAGCATTTCCCTCACCTCTACAGCCCCGGACATGTCAGTGGACATGGGTGGCACCCCCATTGGAGGTGGTGGCATCATGTGACCTGGTGGGGGGTATCCATAGGGCCCATAGTTGTAGTTGTAGCCAGTGTTGTAGCCAGTGTTGTAGCCGCTGTTGTAGCCGCTGTACTGGTCATAGCCACCCCACTGAGCGTAGTAGCCCCCCTGAGCCCCGCTGCCCTGGTTGCCGTAGTAACTGGACTGGGATTGGTTGTAGTTGCTATGGTAATTCTGGCCCTGGCCCCCGTGGTAGTTGCTCATCTTCTGGCTGCAACAGAAGAAATACAACAAAAGGTGGCACATCTTTTTACGATGAGGTGCATTAAATCTTGTGTTGACTTCGGGTCACATTGACCCGTTTTAAATTTTTGTTTTATAATCAGAAAATATGGGACGTAGAAATAAGCGCTGAAAATGTGTAGAAGAAACATTTTACAATTTAAAACGTTTAAAAACAAACACAAAAAAAGTGTTTTTTTTCAAGGTTGACAGGAAGACACCACAAGGGTTAAATCTTGGAAGATATTTCGCCACGTTCCATCATGCTTCCTGGTCAGTGTCTTACCTCTTTGCTACAGCGACGCTGAGTCGGAGCGGCTTCCCCCCCAGCATGGTACCCTGGCACTCCTCGATCGCCTTCTGCTGCTCGCCCTCCTCCCCAAACTTGACGAAGCCGTAACCTCTGCGGGCGAAAAGACAGTTACACCTCCTCTCCACACCGACACACACTCCATACGTGGCATTGCAGCCACTTATAATGAGAAACAGAATATAATGGGTATTATTATGGTAGAACTGAAACTTGTTGTTTTACTTTTAACATGAGGTAGCATCACTTGAATTGTGAGTTGCTCTTGCTTAGCCTATATGGGGAAAACAATAGTTTTAGCATAAGACGGCAAGCAAACATTTCTTCACCTTTTTTTTTTTTTTTTTTTCCTTCTCGAAAATAGATGAAGATGCACTGGTGGTCAACGTCCATAGCATACAATTACACCACAGAAACCAGAAAACATTTTTCTATTATTGTATATTTCTCACAATAATATTGAAACCAGAATTGTATACAACACACCAAGGAAATAATGTGTAGTTTAAGAAATCATCTGATGTCAAACTGAATACTTCTAACATTTCTGAAGGCGTGTCGCTGTCTGGTCCCCCTCTCCGGGGCTGACGTACCTGGAGTATCCATACTGGTCAGTGACTACTTTGGCTCCCTTGCAGGAAGGGTACTTCTTGAAAACTTGGTGCAGTTGGAAGTCGTCCACCTCGGAGGCCAAGTCGCCCACAAACACGGAGTACTCGGGCCTGAGAGAAGAGACAGATTTGGATCATTTAATCTTACTCTTTATACAACGATACCTCTGTCGGGCATTAAAAAGGGATAGCTGGGTTTGTGGAAATATTTTACTAGGTTTGCCGTGTACCTAAAACCAGACAAATAAGTACCTTTCTTATGACTGAAGAAAATTGCTTAATTTCTTTAATAGCATAACTAACATTAGCAGCATGCAGTTTTGTACCATCAAATTAAAAAGGTGCTCTAAGTGATGTCACGTGTTTTTTAGGCTACAACATTTGTCACATACAGCAAACATCTCCTCACTATTCACTAGCTGCCTGTCCCCTGAACACACTGTAAAAAAAAAAAAAAAACACCACGAAACCTAATAAACAGTGTTCCGGCCAATAACCGATAAGGATTTGGGGGTGGGTTGGGGGTTAGTGGGCGTAAGGGAGGGGGAGGGGACGGGATGAGGAGGAGGAGGGAGGGGCGAGCGAGCCTCCGTTTTGTTTGACAACACTTTGAACGTCAACAAGAAGTGACATCTGCTCAGCATACCGTTAAACTGGAAGCAGAGACCTAATTGAGATGTATAGGATTTTGTCTGAATTTGAGTGAGAGAATAATCCTACAACTTCCTCAAAACCTGTACTACGCTTTTCATTTCCTGTTGTCTAAAGACGTAGCCAAAATGTTCACTTTCAAACACAAATGACCAAAATTAAATGACGTCGTCGCAGTGTTATAATTTCTATAAAAAGATATTTTGTTACTGCATTTTTTTTCTGTATTGAGGGATAGGAAATAGGTCTTTGAGCATTGGCAATGACTACTGTATATATTATCGTGAATCCAATTATGGTGGAATCCTATTGTAACAATATGCTGTTAAAAGAGTACTCCACCGATTTAGCACTGCACTCCTATAACATAAAAAAGATCAGAACAGAGATGATGGGATCAGCAAGGCACCAAGTACTAGAAGATGTTATCGTTTCTATCTTCCATCTTCATCTGCAGATCTCTTAATGTTCCATTATTCTAAGTAGTTTGAACCACAATTTATTTTTTTGTGTTATGTTAATTTACTTTGAGTGCCTTCTTAGGTTCTATAGATTGATATAGATAATAATAACATAGATAATAGGTTACAGTAACAAGAACAGCAGATTTGTTTACTTATACTACTAAAAGTGGGTAGCATTTCTTAACTTACACGGAGACTCAAACAGTAACATGCAGAAGTTGAGTGTGCATCATATCTTACCCTGCCTCTGGCCGCTTGCCGTAGGTGGCATAGTTTAGCTTGAACTTCCGAGGCTGCACAGGGAGAGAGAGAACACACACACTCAGCATACCTCAAACACCAAAAGACGTGTAGTATAGCACTGATATTGCTGAAAAAATAAAGAGTGGAGTTATTGTGGTTGTTATTTAGGTTTACATACCTCCACCACCCAGACCAGCCTTTAGCCCATTCCTCAGTTAGTTCCTACCAGAGACTCTATTCACCAGCTTCAAACAAAGTACATTCATGTACAAGCAGCCTCTCAGCCACCTTCAGCAGGCAGCAGGTACAGGCCGGTGGACAGGGGAGCCCAGTAGCTTGGCCAGCTCACAGGGGCCAACAGCATTTCTAATTCAGTTAGCAAGCAGCTAAAGCTCACAACTTTACACACCACTTGAGACTTAGAACATTTTCAAGCTGGCATGACTTGTTTCATGGTTTTACATCACCAGACCCTTAAGAAGGCTTTTAGTGCGGCCGATATAGAATTATAGTTTCCCATAGTATAATATCTGTAACTGGTATTTAGCATTGCTCTGTAAACGTTTTATTTTAAAGTTACTGTTGTAACAAGGGAGGACCAAGACTAGTGGAGCTTCACTATCCACAGTCAAATCAACAATTAAATACTGCTTGATAATCATGAGTCTAATACTGGGGGGGAAAAAGGAAGGCAGTATTAAATTGTCAAAAGTATATGTATATTTGTGGAGAAACAATAATTATAAATGTATATAATATAAGGATTGCATGAAAGATATATGAGTAAGTATTTTGAAATTACACCATAGAACTGACCGGGTTTGATCCAGGAACCAGTTTTCCGTTCAGTCTTTGGACACAGCGGTCGACACTTGCTTCATCTGCCAGCTCCACAAAGCAGTATCCAGCTGAACCCCTGCACACGAGGACAGAAATGTTAGGGACAGAAAGAGAGAGAGAGAGAAACCATTTTCTATAAAAGCAATCTCAAGAAGCCAGACAAATTATATAGCCATCAACCCTGCTGTCACGTTTTGGTCGAGAGTGACGGGATAGGCTTAAAACCGCACCTGGTGTTGACCACTCACAGGGTTCATAGATTCTAGTGGAGGTGATTTAACCCATAAGCAACAGCTTTCAACCTCTACTAAACATTTTTCTATGGGGAATCTTAGCAGCACATCAAATACTGTAACAGTTGTCTTCAAAGCTCTAACACAGGGGCTGGTGTATGGCATAAGGTGCTCTGTATATCCTACCCTGTTATCCTGTGAGTGATGATCTTGACTCCAAACGGCGATTCTCCCATGGCGCTAAATGCCTGCTTGATGAAGGTCTCATCCATGTATGGGTCCAACTAAACACACATGAAAAGAAATTTGACATGGATGACATATACTTTAAGCCAACAACACATGTTCATAATAGTAAAGAAGTATGCATCTTTGTAACGTAAAAACTGTATAAAGTAAAAAATTATGACACAACCAGCATGGTTAATGGTCCTAACGCTGATTGATGCTACACAATCAGCTATGAAGTGTTTTAGCAAAAATGCTTAAAACTAATTACAGCTCATTACTTTTAGAATACTCCAAACAAATGATAATGAGCCTTTTTCATGACATTACGGACATTTCAAATTGTTACAGGGTGTAACTAATAACATTGACAGCTCTGTTCCATTTAGTCTAGGTGTCCCAAACATCCATACAAGAGTAAGAGAGCCTGCCCTGCACCTTGTGTGTTTTTGTGCATTTCCGTCAGTATTGTGACATCTTTATTTATGTTTTGAATTACAAAGTGCACGTGTACTGTAAGAGTATTGGGGAGCATGTTGTGATACTCTATTATGCTGTCTTTATTTAAGATTTCAGGGGTAGCATATTTCGATAGACCAATATCTCCCATCAAACAATGCTCCCACGCATGTGCAGAACCGCTCGGTAGCTCATTTCGACAGATAACGCATATCGGCCGAACACAGGACATCAAAAAAACATAACAAATGTTAGTGCGCCATTACTAAGGTAAATAAACTCCAACATATGCCAATTTTGAGTTGAGATAGTTCTTTAAATCGCTAGTGCACGTGCATTAGGACCCGTACAATTCTGCATATCAGCGTTGTTTTAACTGTAACGACCATTAGCTCGTAGCAAGCGTAACGTTAGACTGTAACGTTAACGTTATATAAAACAGGGTCCCAAGTGACTTGGTTGTTCACGTTAACGATTGCCTCAAGGTGAAAAGCTTAGCGGGCAAGTAAGGGGTGTTTCGATGAATAATTTCACCACCAATGTGCCACTATTTGGTTTTAATAAAATGCGTTTTACCAACGAAGTGCCACAGAACAGAGTTTAGCCTAACCTTTTACGGCAGGGGTCACAGTAACCGAGCTAGCAACCATCGTAGTTACGTTAGGTACGCTAGCTCGCTAAGCTAACGTTCACACGCCGTAAGAAAACAGGCTTCAAACATACATCACCCATCCACAGGCTCGTCTGTCTGTTAAACATCTTGGATTCGGGACGGAGATGAAACTGTAGAGGGGTCCTTTGGTGTTTGATGGGGGTGCAAAAACAGCGAAATTTCACAACGTTAAAAGTTCTCCACACGCTCACTCGGAACGCTCTGAACACATCGGTATGTGGTTCCGCTTCCCTTTTCAACAAGCTGTGACACTTCCGGTGTTGGAGTTCTGTCTACCCGCCGGTTTCTCTCGTCTCCCTCGTGGGAGGAGCGCGCACAGCTACAGCGAAAATGTACAGCTGCAGGTTACAGAATTCTTACAACCTTGTTATCAGTCCTGTAGATAGGTGAAGACATGTTCCAAACACACATTTTCAGTAGCTCCCAAATTGTGTTTAGTCCCCTTTTGTCCCAGTTTGTTCCTTAATCACTATCTTTCATTAATATATTGAAAACAAACAAGGTTAGCAGATACATAAACATAATTATCACTTAGCCTAAATCATTTCCTTTTGAGATAAACACTCTTCTGGTGGTGAACGGTAGCTACCTGCAAATAAAGTTTAACAGGAAAGTATTGACAACCTGGCTGAACGAGCGGCACTTTTCTTTATTAACTGCACTTTACAGGGGAAATTATTAATGTTATGGACTCCACACGAACGGTACGGTCACACATGATCATGAGGTCATTCCACACTGACCATCTAACCTTAATAGCGCTAGTATTGACGTTTTAAATCCGAATTGTCGTTTTCCAAATATGTGGAGAATTTCAGCTGTAGTACTCGCCCTTCAAAACAGGTCCCACCGAGATTTGAACTCGGATCGCTGGATTCAGAGTCCAGAGTGCTAACCATTACACCATGGAACCGGTACGGTGCGATTAGTGCTGCGTTTACAGACATTTCGCTTAGGGTGGAAATGCCAAAACTGTGCAGTTGTTTTGGTTTTAAAAGACAATTATGAAACTGATTATTGAGGCACACTAACTGTGCAAAGATAAACATGGGTAACCATCACACTGCACTGGCTGAAACTGCTAATAAAACAATTTTTTTTTTTTGATAAAAAAGAGGCATGCATAAACACATATCTCTACGTAATTTAGTTGATAAAAAAACTTGGGCCTAAAATAACATGTAGGGCGGCCAAATGCCTTTTAACATACCTTTTTAGTACATGGAATACTAAGCCATTAAAATAATAATTGTTGGCATGATTTTATAAATATGTTTTTAATGTTAAACATATATGTTCACAGTGAATTATTAATCTGTGGATAGCTATTTTAGTAATTATCTTTTTTTTCACAAATAGGCTGATTTATATTTGCTAATAATATGTTGGATTCATGTTGAGACATCTTCATCTAAAAAAACAAAACAAAACTGGTGGCCTCCCTGCAGTAACTCTGAGGACCCTCTAGGGGTCCCGGACCTCCTGTTGAAGATCTCTGGGTTAACAGCACCGGTTTTATGACGGCATTCTAGATCAGATTTATCGTTCTCAAAGTATGTGGACATTAATAAGAGAACTGACTTTACCATACTTTATTCATGAAATTAATTAATTATTTGAATTTTTTTCTCTACTCATGAGATTAATAAGATTACTTTGACATTTTTTATTTCCAGAGAAAGTGCATTTTGTTATGTGGAGGAATTGAGTTTTGACTTTGTTGTTTGACATTTAATTTGTCAGCTGTAGTAGAACAACACCAGAAGGATTCACTAGACTTCCCCCTTCAAAACAGGTCCCACCGAGATTTGAACTCGGATCGCTGGATTCAGAGTCCAGAGTGCTAACCATTACACCATGGAACCGCTACGGAACGACTAGTGCTGTGTTTACAGACCGTTCGTTTAGGGTGGAAATGCTAAAACTGTGCCGTTCTTTTGGTTTTAAAATACAATTATGAAACTGATTATTGAGGCACACTAACTGTGCAAAGATAAACATGGGTAACCATCACACTGCACTGGCTGAAACTGCTAATAAAACAGGATTTGTAAAGATTGAATTTTTTTTTTAGTACAAGGAATACTAAGCCATTAATATAATAATTCTTGGCATGATTTTATTAATCATTTTTTAATATTAACATACATAATTATCAATCTGTGGATAGCTATTTTAGTAATTATCTTTATAGGCCAGTAGGGGAAAGTGGGTTGAGTTGTGCCAGTTTTTACTCAAAGTGACTTTAAAGTGAAGCCATGACAGTAATGCCCTCAACTTAAGGATGTACATATATTTCAGGATGTAGTGCATCCCTGATAACAATAACGGTAACGATGCGGGGTAAATTGTGCTTTTGGGGGGAATACGTTGGGGTAAATTGTGCCAGTGATTTCTGAAGTAAAACAGAACATTTTAATGTTATGAAATGTAATGCTATATGAAAGCAAGACAAATGCAATACAAAATTACTCATTTAAGGTTATTTAGATATTGTGACCCTATTAAACTGTTGGAATAAGTCATATTTTGTAGTTTGGGAAAACACAAAAAACTTAAATACACAATATGTGATATTTGTGAATCATTTCAGGCAAAAAGGCTTTGGCAATAGATGCCTGTTTACATACATAGAACGCTGTCTGTCAATTATGTAACATATAAGAATAAAGTGACTAGGCTAATTTCTAAACATCCTATTGTGACTTAGGCCACTTGAAAACTTAATAAAACGTCTCTTTAATAACATAGTGCAAACTCAAAACTGAAATCAGTGTTAGCTAAATTAAACAAATGGCAAGTAGGCCTAAATCAAACACTGATGAGGCATGCCCATCTCCTCACTTCTCCAGATTATCCCCTGTGAGTATGTAGGTCTAGGTGGTCTGGATCTGGCCTACTACTTAACATCCTTAACTTCCTCATTAACCCTTTTACTGTTGATTGTTTGAAAGCCCCTCTAGGGACAAATGAGTGAAAGAGTGGCCACAACCGAGTACAACCAGACCTAAAAAGGATTGTGGATAACAAAGACTGTCAGGTTTCCCACTGAGTCAATCTAAGTAAGAAAAAAAAACCTATGAAAACTTTTCTTTCCAGATAAATTGCATCCAAAGTACGTTTTCTTCCGTGGAGGAATTGAGTTTTGACTTTGTTGTTGGACATTTAACTTGTCAGCTGTAGTAGAAGAATACCAGAAGAATTTCCTTAACCACGCCCTTCAAAACAGGTCCCACCGAGATTTGAACTCGGATCGCTGGATTCAGAGTCCAGAGTGCTAACCATTACACCATGGAACCGCTACAGGACAGGCGCTGTTGCGTTCAGAGACAGTCTGTGTAGGGTGGGAAATGCCAAAATGGTTTTATAAGACAATTTTGAAACTGATTTTTGATGTTCACTAACTGTGCAAAGATAAACATGGGTAACCACCACACTGCACTGGATGAGACTGCTAATAAAACACATATCTCTACGTAATTTAGTTAATAAAAACTTGACAGTCGTCTTGAAGGTGGAATCATTATTGAGCGATATCATCTAGGATTAAATGTTATTGACTAACTAAATCTCCTTTGACACTCCCACATTAAGTGCAAGTTCCTAATATCTCATATGATGTGTCTTAAGGAGTCAAATACAAAACCTATAGAGAAATTGACATCAAAGTAATGGAATGATGTGCACAACTATATTGGCATAAATGACAATTTTACAATCCATAAAATCACCGGGTTAGCAAAAAAAAGCACTTGTTGATGGACTTATTTTGTCACAGAAGAATTGTGTTCGTGTTTTACCAAAAGGAGACTTATAACACCTGTAATATGTTGAAGATCTCTGGGTTAACAGCACCAGTTTTATGACGGCATTCTAGATGAGATGTATCGTTCTCAAAGTATGTGGACATTAATAAGAGAACTGACTTTACCATACTTTAATCATGAGATTAATTAGAATTTTTTTCTTTCCAGATAAAGTGCATCCAAAGTACGTTTTCTTATGTGGAGGAATTGGATTTTGAATTTGTTGTTGGACATTTAATTTGTCAGTTGTAGTAGAACAATACCAGAAGGATTCACTAGACTTCCCCCTTCAAAACAGGTCCCACCGAGATTTGAACTCGGATCGCTGGATTCAGAGTCCAGAGTGCTAACCATTACACCATGGAACCACTACGGTGCGCCTAGTGCTGCGTTTACAGACTGTTCGTTTAGGGTGGAAATGCCAAAACTGCGCCGTCGTTTTGGTTTTAAAATATAATTATGAAACTGATTATTGAGGCACACTAACTGTTAAAAGATAAACATGGGTAACCATCACACTGCAATGGATGAGACTGCTAATAAAACAGGATTTGTAAAGATTGATTTGTTTTTAATTCAAAATAAGAGGCATGCATAAACACATATCTCTATGTAATTTAGTTGATAACAACTTGGGCCTACAATAACATGTAGGGCGGCCAAATGCCTTTTAACGTACCTTACGTACCTTTAGTACAAGGAATACTAAGCCATTTTATGTTAAACATACATGTGGCACAGTGAATTATTAATCTGTGCATAGCTATTTTAGTGATTATCTCTATAGGCCAGTAAGCCTATCATTAAGGTTTTTTTCACAAATAGGCTGATTTATATTTGCTAATAATATGTTGGATTCATGTTGAGACATTTTCATCGAAAAAAGAAAAACACTTTCAAAAAATTAATAAACTGGTTGCCCCCCTGCAGTAACTCTGAGGACCCTCTAGGGCTCCCCGAGCCGCTCCCGGACCCCCTGTTGAAGATCTCTGGGTTAACAGCACCGGTTTTATGACGGCATTCTAGATGAGATATATCGTTTTCAAAGTATGTGGAAATTATTAAGAGAACTGACTTTACCATACTCTACTCATGAGATTAATAAGATTACTTTGACATTTTTTATTTCCAGATAAAGTGCATCCAAAGTACGTTTTCTTATGTGGAGGAATTGGATTTTGACTTTGTTGTTGGACATTTAATTTGTCAGTTGTAGTAGAAGAATACCAGAAGGATTCACTTGACCTCGCCCTTCAAAACAGGTCCCACCGAGATTTGAACTCGGATCGCTGGATTCAGAGTCCAGAGTGCTAACCATTACACCATGGAACCGCTACAGGACAGGTGCTGTTGCGTTCACAGGCTGTCGGTGTAGGGTGGGAAATGCCAAAACTGTGCCGTTGTTTTGGTTTAAAAAGACAATTATGAAACTGATTATTGAGGGAGAAACTTGACAGTCGCCTTGAAGGTGGAATCATTATTTAGCGATACTAGGATTAAATGTTACTGGCTAACTAAATCCAGTAACACTCCCACATTAAGTGCAAGTTTCTAATATCTCATATGATGACAATTTTACAATCCATAAAATCACATGGGTGGCAAAACGGTACTTTTAATTTGAAAGCACGTGTAGATGGACTGACGTTTGTCACAGAATTACTGGCTACGTGTTTTTACCAAAAGGAGACTTTTAACACAGCTCCTTACCTGGAACTAAAGGTTATTTAAAGCCCATGAGGGCTAATAAGACACAGCTAAACATACACAGGCTGCTATCCAATAACAGGTCACATACAGGTTTTATATTACCTTTACGGGCTCACAATGGCTCACAGCAGCATGTGACGCTGTAGCCATGGAAACAGTAACAGTCTTTGCAAAGTAGTGTGTGCAAAATGACATCGATACAGAAAGAAATCTTTAAATGTGTGCTGTCTGGTGACTTAGAGGGTATTAAGGAGCATCTTGAACGCGAGGGTGTCACAGAGGAGTCCCAGGACATAGATGTGTGCGGAATGAAGGACGAGGTAGGGAGAAACGCCCTGTTAACGGGCTGCGTGCTGGGGAGGAGCGCCATCAGCCGAGAGCTGGTCAGACACGGAGCCCAGGTCGACGAGCAGACTGTCAGAGGTGAGAGGAAAACACACTACAACTGTTGTTGGCTTAAATCACAAGTGTCAAACTCAAGGCCCGAGGGCCAAATCCGGCCCCCCGCAGGTTTTGATCCGGCCCGCCTTTCAATTTAGGTTCACAATAAATTTCGGCCCACCTAGTTTTTTCCAAAGGTTTTGGTGCTTTTTTTAAAAAAAATTTACATTCATGGTGCTTTTTTCGACGTTTTTGACGCCTTTTACAGCGGCTTTATGCGCTTTTTTCAAGATATAGGCGCTTTGTTTTAACGTTTTGGATGCTTTAATCAATGTTTCGCCACGTTTTCGGAAGTTTTTGATGCTTTTTACAATGTTTTTGTCACTTTCTGATATTTTTGTTACTTTTTCAGACAATTTCGCCCTTTTTCCAACTTTTTTTTATCTTAAATAAACACATTAATAATGTCTACATGTCTGGCCCTTGATGAGATTCTCATTTTCCAGTTTGGCCCTGAGGGAAACTGAGTTTGACACCCCTGGCTTAAACTAATGCTCCTTTAATTAGGGTGAGAATAAAACCGGTGCTGTGAGAACCATCTAACAACCTAAGAAAAATAAAGTGTTTCAGCCAGTAAATAAACTGAACTACACACATGCAAAACTGCTTTCTTGAGTCCACATTGACATTATCTTAGATTAGATTAGCTAGAGATTTAACTTTATTGTCATTGTACAAATAAGGACAACCGTTACAACGAACCATTAAAAGTGTTTTTTTTCTTTATAGCAGTGCTTAAAAAAGACATAAAACACAGAATGCAGTATGATCATGTTTAGTCCATTATTAAAGTGCATTAGCAAACAAAGTGCATAGAGTTCTGAGAAATCAGACCATAGTCCATATAATAGTAGAGACAGAATGCATTATGATCATGCAGTATATTGTGCATTGTTGAGGTGCATTCATAAAGTGCATAGTGATCAGTGGTAGTCAGACAGTCCATAGTCCATGTGTAAAAGGAGAGGGGGCGTGGATTATAAATTACACTGATTAAACTTTTCTTTTTGCATTTAAAGTTGTTTAAATTTGCCAATGTTCAATAAAGTGAGTCTACAGAAAAGTCTGTGTGACTATACAGACATGTGTATATGTAGCCTACTGCATATTCATCTATACTCTGTTCTACTGAATAAACATAAACAAATTACTAACAGTTACACTTACCAACAGTCCATCATAATTCTGAGCTGACCCACAAACCCTCTCAAAGTAAACTAGGAGGTATTTTACTTCACCTGAAATGATTCAGCGGTGAGCCGTCTGTGCCTGCTCTCAGTTTGATGCTCTTTGTCCCGCAGGTTATTCCTCGCTGCACCTGGCTGCTTGTTGGGGCCACCTGGAGACAGTGAGGACTCTGCTTGAACTGGGAGCTGACACACAGGCCAAGACCTTCAGAGGGGACAGGCCTGTAGACCTGGCCAGGAAGTACTCCAGGACAGACTGTGCCGACTGTCTCGTCCTGGCCGGTGTGTGTGTGTGTGTGTGTGTAGCTGATGTCATGGCATTATCTTTGGCAACCTTTTATTAGTTCCAATGTTTAGAATTCTTACCCTGTATGTATGTTTATCTCTGTGCAGAAGCTAAACAGGACTTGGTGTCATATGTAGCCTTTGTTAAAGACCTCATCTCTGACCCAGAGAAGAACCTTACAAAGGAGGAAAAGGTAACATCAGGATTCAAGTATATGTATTAATGTAGCCCTTTTACATGATTATTATTTCTGTGTATGAATAACACCTTGGGTGTAGTTTAACAGGGATGAGGGGATGTGTCCTCAATAGATATAAAACATCTATGGTGTCCTCACCCTGCACTTTTTCACACTGACACATGCCCAAGGTATTTTCTACAAAATATTTAAGACACAGTGAATAATAATAGTCTGCAAAATTGTTATTTGCAAGAGTATTAATGTACTGCTCCCCAAATGTGAGTCACTTTGCAAAATAACATCTGCGAAATGAATGTTATCTAATAGGTAAGTGCATTCAGTTACTGTGCATACATGTATCACACTTTCCATAACTGGCTAATTGATCTTGTTCACATTTTGTTATTGGAACGAATAGTTAAGGTTGTAATTTTCTCACATAAAGACAGATGAGCATACATTTACTTCATTAAGAAGAATGATATAAATAAAAATAGCAACATTGCTTTTCTGCCGTTTAATAATTGTTGTCCTCATCAGCTCATGTGCTTTTCTTCACTATGTGTTTCTCCTGTCTCTTGTGTAAATCCCTGCACAGAACGTCAGTACGCGTATATGCTCTGCCAAGTCAGACTGGATTCAGAGTGACAAAAATGCAACAGTCTCCGATTTCATAGCCCACAGGAAAGACATAGAGGACACTCTTCAACCTATTCTCAGCAAACTGTCAACTCACTGTAAGTATTAGTAATATTTTTGTACCGCAGTGAAATCTCGGAACCATCTTATACTAAGTTGGACTCATTTTGTGGTTGCAAATGAGTTTATTTTGTCCATAAATCCTGCCACACAGGCTGTAGTTTCTGGTGAAAGGAGATAGCTGTGAATGTTTACTAGTGCAGTAAGCTGCCATTGGACATACACAAAAGTATGTTTTAGATCCTATCCAGCCTTAATGTCTTTTGCCATGTCAGTATGGTTTATTAAGTGTGTAATAGCATGTCTTAATGTCTGTCTTTTTGATCATCTGATCGGTTTGCAGCAGCTACGGTGCCTGTCCAACCAGCAGGAAAGATCTAAAGCAGAGGAAGATCTTTGCAATGTCAGGTTTCCAATAAATGTCAGAAAAATGTAAAAGTTTCCCGTGTATAATCATTTGAAAATGGAAATAAATTTGGAAATTATATTTAAAAAAACAGTGATAATGTTATTCAGACCTAAACCTCGGTGAGATTATGCGTGCCTGCTTTCATGAGGTTTTTGTGTTACTCTACATTTTAATTTCACACTCCAGCGACAGGACTTCAACCTTGTGAAGTCTCTTCAACTGCCTGCTGCAATAAAACCATAGGAGAGACAACCCAATTCCATCATGCACACTGATGTTTTATTGGAAATTCACAGCAGAAAAAAGGATGAGAGACACTCACAGAGCAGATGCTCAACAACCTGGTTATTACACCGACTGACAGCTTACTGCCTCACTCCACACAAAACAGCCATATAACAGCATGGTACACAGCAGGATAGCCTATAGCATATGGATTAGTTCTCACATTGTCATCTCCCACCTCTCTATGTAACATGATTATCTGTGAGAACATGAGAAGTCAGGGTGTTCACTTCCATACTGAAGGGAATGTTTTATATACTTTGCATGTGTCTGTGGTTAGAGGCAGATAGAGTGGTCAGTTAAACCACACAACTGGTTTTTGCCATGCCTGTAGTAGACAGTTCAACAGAAGACATTGTTAATACAGCATTGAAAACTTTACTGAAGTGGCTACCGAACTTCTACCTCATTTTCTTTTGTCACTCCTTATTTAAGTCAAATGTTTGGAACTATCAGAATAAAAATGAAATCCCTGGGTTGAAATAAATTAAGATTACTCTTGCTTGAGAGGAAGGGACAGGATCTAATGAGGTCTCTAGGGCAATTTTTAATAAGTACCAAATACCATAACCATGGGGGAAAAAAACAATTAAAAAGTTAGTATGTGTAGAAAATGGGCAAATGGGCTTCAGGTATTTCAAATTCCAAAAGCACGCAAGCTTTGTGGACATTATAAACATGTTTTTCAACTGCTGACAAAGTCGTGCGCTACTTAAGGAATCAACAGCATTTCCAGCAATTCACACAGCAGGTAGAATTACATATGGGAAGACTCTGTCAGGTCACTTAACAGTTCACTGGTGATGGCCAAATGAAGCTCTGTGAACCATCTTCTTATTTTCTAAGCCCACTACGTAGACGGCACGCTCTGTTCAACAAAGGGTTGAAAGCACACTCAAATACCACTCCTTGAGCCTTTTTCTTTAAACCAAAGATTGAGTGCCATCTAGTGAGCTCAGAAAATCAATAAAATGGTCGCAATCACTACAATTCACACTCTCAATGTAGTGATAATCGGTTTGGTTTTTGTTGTCACTGTATAGAAACTTACCAAGAAACACAATAATCTCTCTAGCTACAGCCACTGACATGAGCTGGTAACTTACAGTGGCAGCCATGTTGGCTCCATTGTGTTGCTAAAAGCTTGAGGCAGTTTTCAGGTGTGTGGAGCAGAACATGTGGCGCCCTTTGTCCAATCTGACCATAATCTGAGGCTGTGCCTCCCCACCTTTGCCTTGTAGATACACATCTATGCATTAAAAGAGTACTCCCATTAATCGATGAAGCAGAACCTGAGATTTTATTCGATGCTTCCTGGTGCCAACTTCACCCACAATGCAACTGGACCAAAAACCGTAGATTTGGTTGTGTTATGTTAGTAGCGGCTAATGTAGCCTCTAGCAGAAATTAGGCTGGTGACCTCACTTCTTTCTAACTCCACACCCACAGATATCTTTTTTTTTTTTTTTTTTTTAAATTGTAGTCTTCAGACCCAACTGAGAGCGACTTAAGTGAATCACTTGAGGCAATATATCAGATTTCACACAGCTCCCTCTGGAGCTACAAAAGGCTTTATTCAACTTGTTTTCCATATATTCAGTCGTACTCTCCAACACCTGTAAACACACTATTACTCCATATTATGTAAAATCGGTGGAGTTCCCCTTTAATCATTATCTCAGATACTCACTGAACTACAGTATTTCTCACAGTACACAAGGACCTGAATCCAGGAGTAAAACAATGTACAGCATTCATATGTCCATCTCAACAAAACAATAGCAACCATTTGATTTCCATGTCACTGTAATGCCATTTAAATTGCTATTGGAGCATTATCCTTGCATATTAACCATTGTTACCATAGCAACAGCTACATAAATCATGCCGATTGCTGCGGCTTACACTGTCCTCCTAAGACAATGTTGTCTTGTGCCGATCAAAGGCGCTCAAACCCTAAAACTGAAATGTAGCACATGAAGGCCCAACCTCCTACAGCTTTGGCTTCAGCTTTGAGACTGAAAGTTGTTCTGTCTGAGCCGAACCCCTTTAAATGTCATCATCACACCAGAGTGGGCCTTTAACCTGCCAACAGCTTCTCCTAGTCATCAGCATCTTTTTTTCTTCAGTCTGTGGCAAAACACGTTGAATGAACATTTAACTCTTAACCTCTATACACGTGTTGCATCTATACAAGGTTATCAATTACACAAAGGCTGCTGAGACAAACTGAACGTTAAACAGGTCACTTTTGTTTTTTTTTGCTGATGGTTGTTTTTCACCATGTAACAAGGTTTCACAGCAAAAAGACAAGTCCAACTTCATGCCAGTGTTTGTTGACGAACACTCATCGCACACACTGGCTGTTGGACGGTCAGTTAAAACAGACTGCAACACATAATGGCGGACAGTTCAGACATACCTACAGTAGTCCGCATAAATAGGAGTTGATCGAGCAGAATACATTTTCAGTAGGGTGAAAAGTGTTAGGGTGAAGGTTAATCAAAATACAAAACCATGCACTTAGTAGCAGGAATGGTTTGCAAGGAAATTGGAGGAGGAAATTTACAGCTCCAGTTAGATTTGTTTTTTTTAACTTCCATTTAGTTCTTGGTGATAAAACATCACTGAAACACAAATGCTTTTCTTCTGTATTGCCCATGTGGCAGTTCTGAATAAGACTGTACATATTGGATGGTACTTGTTTTCGTACATTGTTCTAAGCACAGGCGACCACACTGCCATCCAGTATTTAGTCCGTTAGCCGATCCTCTGCTCTCAATTCACTGAGAACTGCAACAGTCCAACTCACACTGTTTGTACAGGAGATGTGATGGTGTGTGAAGAAACAGTGATTTCGTATTTCTAGGATGCTGAGGAAGGTGAAGACCCACACAGATGTTTTAAGTTATTCTGCTTAGGGTTAAGGTTCATTAAACCCTTTTCCATCACTGCCCTTGCTCTCACTGCCACTGAAACGTTGCTACCATTGCTCTTGGTAGACAAGGTAGCTTCTGTTGGTAGACACACACCTTGCCGTTATCATATTGTACAATGTTTGGGTGTACATAACAGGAGAGCAAAAGAACACCAATCACAGCATGCTCACACCCAAACCTGAGAATAGATTTAATATATATATATAGAAAAAAATCTTTCTCAAACAAAAGATGAGGAAATAGACAACTTTTCCTTCCAAATGTCCCCTTTCTGTTGTTTTTTTGTCTCCAACATAGTTAAGCAAAATTGGTCAAATCTGATCCCGTCTGGGCCTTGCCAAAATTTAGGATTAGCAGTGCCTTCTAGCTGAGCTGACACCACTTAGATAGTGTGAAGTGAATTAATTTGGTATAATGATGCTGGTGAACAGACAGTTTGTTGATAAAATGTAACTTCATTGGTTGTTTAGGCCAGGTTTGAAGTTGGGACTTAATATGATAAAAGACCATCGTGTCAGTCAATCCATAGGTTCTGTTGTAACGTTCAGCATTGTGCTCCTTAGTTAAATGTCTCACATTAAGAGTCATTAGAGAGTTGTCCTCTGTAGGTGAAGGGACTCTGATGTCCAGTGTTCACTGTGAGCATGTGTTGGTGTGTATATGCATGTGGAAAAGAAGGTGTACCGTTTCTACTAGCTGAAAGTATGTATGCATGTACAAGAGTGTGTGTTCAGAGCCATTGTGTCAGCCATTGCGGTTTCCAGTGGCAGCCATGTTGGTTTTACCGTCCTGCTCGGTGGCCCATGCCGTTGACACTTGACTCCCATCGATGATGAAATCACATGGGCCTGGTTACGTTTGCAGATCACTTTTAGGTATAGGAAAGGGTAGCCACATGTTGGCCATACCAAAACCTGACCAAACTACCAATGGCTCTGTGGTTGTGTCTCAGTGCTTTTCAGGGTCCCAGTTTGGTAGTCTCTCCAGTAAGGCCTTATGGTCCACACCAACACTGGCCACCAGTCCTCCTTTGTTGACTGGGGTTCCACTGTAGTCAATGTCCTCTCCTTTCAGCGTTGTCATGTGGCCTCCTGTAATCATGGTGGTTACATGTCATTGGTACAGTGCACTTCCCCCATTAAACATCCATTTCAGAGATTTAAGTCATAACGACACATTCATTCAAAATAAAAGTAGAATTGATATCCTGCTGCATTTTAGCATATCTGTGTGGATGATGTGTGGTGCAAGATGCCTTATTTTTTGATTTTTTTTTTTCAAGTTTTGGTTACATCACAAGATATTTCTGTATTTGTGCGTTCTCTGTGTTCTTCTCACTGGTTTGAAGTGAGGCTCAGTTGGAAAAGGTGAGGTCATGTACTTCCATGCACCAATCAGGCGCATGTTCAATCTCAAAATGCTGTGAACCGTTTTGCAACAGTTTCCCGGTTGAATGACATGTTCCCTCGGAACGGTGTGAAACGGCTTTGAGATATGTCTTCTCTTGTTTGGTGGGTGTGTCTCTCTTTTATTGGCTGTGTCACAGGTGATATCCAATCAGCACAGACGTGTCTGTAAACTCGTTGCGCACACAACAGGGTGTTCAACGCATCCCCGTTTCAGTTTTAAAAAAACGTGTTGCTACAGGATTCACCAAAATTTGAATCAGAATGTACTTAAAATTAAGTCATGTAAACAATGTGTCCACCAAAAAGAGTTCTTGTAATTTAATCTAAAGGAAAATCTGAACAGAGCTTGAAAGCGAAATGAAAACCAAAAATGTAACAATCATTGTTACATTACCCAGTGCTTTCAGTAGTGCTGCACCAGCGCAGATGTCCCATTTCTTGATAAAGGTGACGTGGATGTAAACGTCTGCCTTGTCCATAGAACCTGTTTCACTTGAAGGCATCTCCAAAAGTGAAAGGACCTTATATCCTGAGAGAGAGAGAGAGAGAGAGAGAGAGAGAGAGAGAGAGAGAGAGAGAGAGAGAGAGAGAGAGAGAGAGAGAGAGAGAGAGAGAGAGAGAAAGAAAGAAAGAAAGAAAGAAAGAAAGAAAGAAAGAGAGAGAATGTGACCATAGTCAATATGATTCTTTATCACACTAGTGATATAGTATGCTGACATCTATTCGTACAAGTTAAGATTATATTTTGCATAAACCTCTTTACTAAAGGTTTATGCCTAGGCTGAACACCTATCTTTTTGATCTTGCCTTTCTTTAAATAACCTATTTTATCTGCTTTTATATGTTTAACTGTTTTAACTGCTCTTTCTTTAAATTCTTATCATTTTTTATACTGAAGTTGACACTGTATGACATTATATAACTGCTCTTTAATGTTTAATTTGTTATACTGAGGTTTAACTGTTTTAACTGTTTTTTATTCGCGTATTTTATCTCTCAGTTCTTTAAATTCTTATACTGCACTGTAAAATTTATTCTTGTCTTTTAAATTGTTTTATAACTGCTCTTTCATGTTTTATGTAAAGCACTTTGAATTTCCCTGTTGCTGAAATGTGCTATATAAATAAAGCTGCCTTGCCTTGCCTTACTGCCTGCTACAGAGAGAATGCTGCTGCTGGCAAAAACCCATCTCCTTCACAGGAGTTCAGCAAACTACCCTTAAAATGTGTGGGAAAATGCTTACAAAAAAAAGAAAATAGGCCTAATGTGCTTGCTCCCTCCATGGATAGTTTTTTACTTGATAATTGATAAATTGAAGATATAGCCTTTAAACTTCCTCTGCACATGCAACACTTGAATGTAATAAATAAAAGTAAAGGGATTCTCACCTGCTCCACCTGCTTCTATGATTGTTGTGCTGTTTCCAAAAGCCTCATGAACATAACTTTTAACTGTTCCAGAGTGGGAACGTGATACAATCGCCTTTGGAGGGCTGACAGTGTAGGACTGCCGGGGACGCATATTTGACCCCTGACCTACAAACGCCCAGGCTGGGGAAGAGACGAAAGGGAGACAGAGAGACAAAGGGAATGGAGGTTTAGAGAGGGGGAAGAAGTTCAAAACATATTATTTTGTTGACCTACTTCCTTACTATCAAAGCTCTAGAATGCCAGTTTTGTGGCAGAACTCCTCCATGCCAAGACAAAGAGACATTGATCTTAGGGTTTCAACAAAAACTTAAAATGTCTTCTCATGAGGTTCTAGAAAATGCAAAACTCATGAACTAACATCAAGTTCCAGGATTGTCACAAAAGAGAAATGATATTTCTTTCAGTAAATTGTTATGCAAACGGGCACAATTAAAAGTCTAAACGCTGGCTCACACACACACACACACACACACACACACACACACACACACACACACACACACACACACACACACACACACACACACACACACACACACACACACACACACACACACACACACACACACACACACACACACACACACACACACACACACACACACACACACACACACACACACACACACACACACACTTACCAGTGAACCCAGTGAATGGCTGGTGTATGACCCCAATGACTGGTTTACCATCTACAGCTACACATACCATTGTGGTCACATACTTCACCAGATTCTCTATGGACAGAGAGAGAGAGAGAATGAATGAATGACTTTAGACTTATAACCCTATTTATTTATGATCGCGACGTTAAAGCAACATAGATCCACGTAAATGATAAAAGCTCTGCAGTGTAATAAGCTATATTGAGTTATTATTAACGAGTGATTGAAGAGAAGGTCTGAGGTGACAGGAAGTCCCTCTTAATACTGCCTCACTGCCCCCGACCCTCAGTGGGCAGCTTACGTCATCATTTTGTAAAAGTTCAGTTTACCCCTTACACACTGAAACACTGGCTTTTAAGATTTATAAACGGAGGGCTGACACAGACAGAAAAAAGATGCCTTCATAAACTTAATTTAAGTGTGGACGTACTCTCAGTGGCTGACCGAGTAAACAGCGAGCTCTACTGCGCAGCTCCCGGATGTATCAGATTAACTGGATGAATGTTAAAGAGGGCTCTGCTGCAAAGGGCCATGCATTTTCAGTCAACTTTATGTAGATAGTGGTGGAACAAACATACCCAAGACAAACAAGTGCGCCCACAAACCTCATATATTCATTTAAGCTTCTTCTTCTTTTAACTTAACCCGAACACTTTACAATGTGAAGAAAAATCAATTGACGGATCTCAATCTAATACTGCAGCAAGACATACCTCAGTGACAAGTGACTATATTATCACCCAATATGTCATGGAAATTAATATAACTTAACGTAAGATATGTGCACACCTGTATATTCCTGTGTAGCATCTAGAGGATCGATCCACACAGTGATGCTCTCAGCAGGAACGTACTTGCCCCCTTCTATCTTGTCTCGTATGTCGGTTGGAATATCCCGACTCCAGGCTGCAGCCTTATCCACCGTGTTGTCATGTTCCTCACTGTTCACCTGAACACAGTATGAGTCATGTGCCTTATTCTTATTTTTAAACTTCAAACAGTATGTGAAGGCATCTCAAAAAGAAGGTTCACGCTCTTTCCTGTCTGACTCAAATCTGATTGAAGCAAATGCAGGCATGACGAGACCACTGCAGTTTTTATCTAACTAACATGTCCCAGTAGTCTTTTACATCACTAGACTTTCCACAGTATACATATGGTGACTGAGGAGCACAGTGTGGGGAATAGAAGACACTACAGTTCTACAGGGATTTTTGCTCACCGTGACTTCAGGGAAGGTGTTGCTTATAAGGTTAAACATCTTTCTGTGCGACTGCAGGTCACCCATAGTCAGAAGCTCATTGGCTCCCTCCTTTGTCTTGCCTTTTGACTTCTCCTTCAGGTCATTTTCTTCACGCACCTTCTTCACCTAGGGGGGAAAACAAAAACACAACACAAATGCTGATACAGTTTAAGGGCCCCAGATCAGATGTACCCAAACATACGACGTGGTTAGTGTTGGTTAATTTAATATCTCCAATTCAAAACCCTGATAAAAAAAAAGCAATATATTAACTGTGAAGTACTAGATAATGGATATTGGTTAAATGACTATATTATAAAAGCCTACTTAACATTAGTGGGGGAAAAAAAAAATGTTTTTACCTCTGTGCCACCGAGCACTGCAGCCTCTACTGAGACAGCCAGCAGGTCCTTCAGATCCACTTTTCCCCTCATTCTGCAGAGAGAAGGGGACAGAACAAAAATGTTAAGCTAAAAACAGCACTGACGGGAAAAAAGTGCTTTTATCCTTCCAAACACCACGCCCTCAACCGTAAGGCTCTACAGAGGGTGGTGAAATCTTCTCAGCACATTACCAGGACGGAGCTGCCATCCATTGGGGGCCCTCTACACCCAGCAATGTAAGAAGAAGGCCAACAGGATGATCAGAGACCCATATCACCCCAGCCACAAACTGTTCTGCCTGCCCCACCAGGCTCAGGGACAGCTTCATCCCACAGGCCAGAAGACTGCTGAGCTCTTGAGCTCTTCACAAGTCACTTCAAACCATCACTTTATCATTATATACTTTTATGTACTGTTACAACTGTTTATTCTTGTCATTATGCATACATTTACTGCATTAATGTTTACATTGAGCTTATTCATTTGGAATTACTATCTTTTATTAACCTATTTCACATTATACTAGTTATATGTTTCCACTATATTTTAACTTGCACTATTTTATGTCTTCTGTCTTAGATTGTCTAGATTTTCTTTTCATACAAACGTAAGTAGCTTTGTTGGAGGGAGCCTGAGACCCAAGCTTTTCACTGCCAACGTCTGTTATTCATTTGACAAAAAATAACTTGAAACTAGTAACGGTCTTCAATATCCAATGCAATAGGCACATTTCCGTCTGCATTTTTAAAAGTATTGAGGTTCAAAACCCAGTTCTAATAAGCAGCTGCGTGACTTGGGAGATCACAGAATATTATCATGTAAGTACCATCACTCATAGAAGAGATCGGACACTCTTTACACTCTTCAACCAGCTTGATAAACAGACGAGCAGCTGCTGGTGGGCTGATGTTACAAGCCAAGCCCTGCCCTTGCAGATACGGTTACTGTAACGTTACCTTGCAGTGAGAGATAATGCCACGTTACATCACCCTGTATGGAAATGAGAGAAGAGTCTCACCTGAAAGCAGCCAGGCGGCTGGAGATGACTCCTGCATACAGGTGGTAGATGACACCGACTCCAAGGAGGCAGAACACCGCCACACCGAGGGGTGACAGCCGGACACCCATCGGAGCCATTGTCTCAGAAGAATAACGTTACCCTTTTGAGTTTTTGTTGGATAATGTGAATCACAAAAGCAAACCAACTGCACAGAAGTGCCCGCAATATAACGGACTAGAGAGAAATAGCGTCAAGCTAACGTTAGCTGACGTGGCTGTCACCGCCACCGAAGAATCCCAATAAAGCAGCAACGTTAACGTTACGTTAGCTTGCTGCTTCACACCTGGCGTTTACTTCTCGGTTAAAAACGTCGACTGTCACGTAACGTTAGCAAACAGCTGAAAGGCGGAAACACTGAAGCTGCTTATTCCGAATAACGTTGATTAAAGTTGGCTGGCCGTTTAGCATCGTCCGACGTCTGTCTGACGAAATTCACCGAATAACCTGTCGTTTCTGTTAGTAACGACATTCCGTTAGTTGGACAGCTTGACTGTGGTCCTTATTCTCGCTGTAAACTCGTCGACGCGAGCCAATAGTTCACTGGCGAAACGGAACAATCACATCTCTGTTCAGTCATTTTTCCTCTCCAGCGTTACGTACACAGCCAAGAGGTCACAGGCACAGGCTGTTTACTTCCGGGTTATCGTGTCGTCATCAGTTTGTGTGTATATATGTCTTCTGTTTATATACCGTGTATGGTCTTCTATTAGTCTGCCTTCTATCATATAGTGTTATATATATTCCTGTTTTCTTAATACATCCATGGTTTGGGTCTTACTGTATTTTAACATTTTTTATCATGCGAAGCACTTTGTGACTTTGTAAAAGTTTATTTGATATAGCACCTTTTGCAGACACAAGTCATACTTCCAAACTCTCCTCTTTGACTTCAAGGTAAAGCTAATCCTTGAACTATCTGTACTAATCTGCATGTTTATTATGTGGCTCTACTCTGTAAGACCCTGGTTCAACATGTGCAGTCTACGAACTTCAAGAACGTCAACTTTATCTCATCCATCCCTACTGTTATTGCAGTTTATTTGTTTTACTGTATTCGGTCCCAAGTGCAAGTCCAAAAGTCAGACAGATTTTCTTTTAGCTGCCTTACTACAATAACAATTTATTGTTGGACAATATGGGGATGAACCAAACTGACTATACAAAACTTAAAACAGAGGATATTTGCACCTGCAAAAATATGACTTTTATAATGTCACATGAGTAAGATTACTAGAACTCCAGGAACTGCCCCACAGGTAAATCTAACTTTGGAAGATACCCACTTGATTTGGCCAACTTAAACTTCTCATATTAGCTTCAGCTGAAAATTAGAATGTTTTTACACAGAGCGAGGACTGTGGCTTATACAATATAATTACAGGTTTGACGTGGTACTTCAGAGTTTTATTCTTACCACGGTGAGACATTTAGACCCTCACGTGACACAAACCAATACCAAATAAGCAGCTCTTTAGAGTTAACAGAGCTATAATCCTTGAATTGAGGGAATGGTTGATCATTCATAGAAACGTTTCTGTTGTTAAAGAATGATTATATGAGGCGTTAGTCTGAGAGGAAACCACCATCATAACAGAGAATCTATAAACCAACTAAGCAGTGTTGTACTTTATCAGTGAGACTTGGTAATAAGCTTTTCTTCTTTGTTGAACCCGGCAAGGTTTTCCATTTCCACAATGTATGCTGTGGCAGGTCCAACTCCCTTTTCTCTTCCATTTTAAAAAGAAACAGTACTGAGATGCAGCCACAGCAACACCTCCTCCTCATTTTCTGTCTTACCTCTGCCAGCCAGCTGGCAGAGGTCTTGATAGTCTACAGTCTCGACACCAGCGGTTCTCAAAGTGCGGGACCTGAGGGTTTTTGAGGGGGCCCCTAGCAATTAATAATTTATTTTTACAAAATATTAATCTATAAGTAACACCATAACAAAATGCATGACTATTTTGGACGTGGGTTTCAAACACTTTCTGTAATAAAACATCTAAAAGCAAAAATCCAAGGACCCTGGGACAAAATCTTATCCAATGGGTGTCCGTGGTCTAATTTGTGTCAGTTTAGGGGTCCTTGAAAAAGTTTCAGAACCGCTGCTCTATACCGCCTGCTGGTTGTCTGCTCATTTCTGTCTCCTTGCCTCCTTTTCCCCACGCTTTCTCCTCTGATGTGTAGGTTCCAGAGATCTGGCAAGGCATCATTTCTTCCTCTGAATTCTCTTTAGCTCTTCCTTCTTTCCCTCCTCACTTCCCCTCTTGCCCTCCTCCTCCTCCTCCTCCTCTACCTCCTCGCTCTGCTGGCCATTTGACAGAGATGTGGTAAGACTTCAGCTCCTCCTCAGATACAAAGTCAGGGGCGTAGCTCATAAGGTCGTGACCCCGGAACGACTTGGGGAAGGCAATGACGTCACGGATGCTGGGAGCCCCGACCATAATGGAGACCAGCCGGTCCAAACCTAGAAAGGAGGAGGAGTGATAAGATGAATTAATGAGTATTTAAGCATTTTCACCTTTATTGTTTTTGAATTGGGCATTTTTATTAAATATATAATTCACTCTCTCGGCTCAATGCAACACCGCCTCTTAAACCCTGATGTCAAATTCCAATTTTCCGTAACTAATTTCCAGCCCATGCACATGGGATGTCACACTCCCCAACTTAAACTTGGAAGCTCAACAACTGCTACCACATTTAGCCAGTTAACACATGTTAGCTAGAGAAACAACAATGTCAAAGTCATTCTCAATCAAATAACTAGCTCTTTGAGTCTCATCCTTTCTACAATCAACCAATCTGCGGTTCCTGACTGAAAACAGTGACAGTTTCATAGACCTAGACTGTAAGCATATGATCTCAGGTTTATTTGGGAGGTCAACACATTTGCTGGAGTGAGCATCCTAATTAAAAAAAACTTAAGTCAAATGTGTAAAAATGTACAGATAGATAGAGAGAGATCTATCTCTTTCTTTACTGTGTTAACTAGCTCAGTGATCGCTAAAACTTGCTGTGGTAAAGTGCAGAGTTAACATTACCCAAAGCAATGCCTCCATGTGGTGGTGCTCCCGAGTCCAGAGCCTCCAGCAGATGAGAGAGAAGACTGGGGTCCTCCTGCAGCAGACACATAGCAGTTATGACCAGTTATTGATTCAACCCAATTCCAAAAGTAGGATTAACTTTTTTTTTTTTTTTTAAAAGTAATTTATAGTTTAATGTTTAGAATCAGATATATTTTGATACAGAATTTTCAAAGACTGTGTGTACAAAAATATGATAAATACATAGTGTTATAAAAAAAAAATACAGCTAAGATGAACAACAAAGAAGACAAAACTATATACAGACAGGGAGTAATCTTTTCAACATAGCATATTCAGTAAAATAAAGAAATATGATCACGCCTATTAGATGTGACATAGTTAAACCATCTTTCCCAATATGAAACAAACATCTCCATTCTATGAGGGCTCAACACTTTCAAGATATACAATGACTCACCTTGAGGATACCCTCTAGGACATGAAGCTGTTCTGAAGCCTTGTGGATGCGGATGGAGCCTCCTCCAATCTCACAGCCATTTAACACCAGGTCATAGTGCTGACCACGTACCTGAGAATGACAGAGTACAACCGATGAGCTTTAGTCTGGTTAAACGCAAGTACATTTCCAGGACAAAGCCCGAAATCTGTTGCGTAAGGTCAGGCTTTGCCCCTCGCCTTCCGCTCGAGTGTGTTGCTCTTCTCAAAATCCCTTTGATACGGGAAACAACCAGGACCTCCGGGCTAGCAAGCTACAAGCTGAAAATGGAAAGTTTTGAAGAAACAAAAACGTGCATCGTGCCTTATTGCACAATCCACATTTGGCTGGTTGTTTTGGGGAATGGTTGTAAAAAATTTACAAAGAATACGTATACAGCATTAACTCTCTAACTAGGATGTTTTGGGACCGATGGGTGGAGATAGCTATGGACAAAATACACACGGCGATACACTGGTAAGAGCATATTACGTTTAACCACGTATCCAGCTAATAGCTCACCGTATTGTATTGTGTGAACAGTTAACTTCATTTAATATTGTATGTGGCCTTTTTATTTGCTGGTCCACCAAAACAAGGTCCTTCCTGGGACTATTTTGCAGAGCCACCATCGCTGTAATTATGATTGGTTTAAAGAAATGCAAACAACCCAGAGTGTTTTTTTCTCCTATCCTAGAATGTATGTGTGGAGTAGCCAGACCTTACTCCGCAGCGCTGTGGAGATAGGTCTGGCAATGGAGGACTACATACTGTATGCTTTGATGCAATGAATACAAAAAGACACTAACATCAGTCAGATTTTGAGTGGCTCTACCTTCTGTGGCTCTGTGTAGAGTAGCTGTGTGTCCTCCGGCAGTGGAGCAGTAAATGGATGATGGGCTGACTCCAGCTGCTCCGGCTCCTCTTCTTTGGGTAAAAACAGAGGGAAGTCCACAACCCACAGGAAGTGGAAGGCTGAGGGGTCACGGATCGAAACGCCACGAGACTCCAGGAGCTCTGCACACTGCAGACGAAGATTACCCAGCAACGGGCGCTGAGAGCGGAGCAGGGGTGTAGCGAGACACAGGAGAGAGGAAAGGTAAGGATGGTGAGACAAGAGAAGAGGAATTAACATACACGTATGGACAGTCTATTCAGTTACATCTTTCCCCCTTCATCAATCTTATTAAAAATGTATCCTTACCACAGTGTGGAGGGAACCAGCTGCCATCAGCAGCAGGTCTCCTGGTTGGGCTCCAGCCCTCTGCAGCAGCTCATCAGTGACTGAGACAGACAGCAGCTTCTTTAGAGGAGACTTCAACGTCCCGTCTGCTTTGACCAGCAGCACGCTGAGCTCCTTGGGACAAAACATACACACATGAAGAAATAAGACACAATGAGGAAATACTGGACACAATAACACTGCACCCGAGATAACATGAAAGGGTGACTTCACATAAAATAGTAAGGTAAGAGAAAAAGTGGAAAAACAAACCTACCTGGCTGAACTGAGTCTTAGCCGTTTGTTTCAGTTCTTCCAAAACTTTCCCAGCAATTAGTTTCTGTAGTCAAACACAAGACAGAGAAGGTCATTTTAGAGATGGGACGCTGTGACGGGGTCAACAAAGGCAAGCTTGCAGATATCAGCAAACCTGTTACTTACAAACATAGTTCTGTTTGACATTTAGGAGCTTTTTTTGTTTTCATTAATATTGCATTGTACTTCCCAATGTGTATGTACAGTCTGTTCTGATGGATTTCTTACCGCTCCACTGGGGACACAGATGACCTGAACGGAGCCTCCTGGTTGGCTGAGAGCTGATCGGAGGAACTCAATTTCTGTGGATAAGAAAACCTGACTGAGGTCGACCAGCTGGACAGACAGCCAGATAAGAAGACAGACAGGGATTCAGACAGAGACACAGCAATACACACTGCAGGTCCCAAAGACATGTTCACCCCCTCCTGAACATCAGATGGTAACACCCAGAAGAGAATTTTCAGCCTTTAACAGCAATGATTTTTTTGGTTTTCAGTCAATGTGACAATCCTCCTAGATTATCTCCAAAATTGGCTTGTGAAATAATTAGAGGTGACTTAAGGGCAGCTGCACAATTACAGTACGCTAAATTCTACATTAAAAAAAATTATTGGTTTATAAAAGTTTAAAACAAGTAGAAAATATGGCATTATAAAACCACTAAGGCCTCTATCATTAAGTGAGATTAGTGGGTCAGCCAGCTATCTTTGGGCTTGACTCATTTTCCTAGAATCCCCCACCTTCATACTGAATCTGGTGTCAGGCTTGTCCACGCCGTAGTCCCTCATGGCCTCTTCATAGGTCATGGTTTGGAAAGGAACCTTAATGGGACCGTTCTCTGCAGGCCAGGAGTACTGCAACAAACCCTCCACCAGGGACATGATACCGGCCTGGTCCACAAAAGACATTTCTATGTCTACCTGGGAGAGACAATGAGAACACAGACCAGGACTGTAAACCAACTAGTTAAGTCCAAGTCAACACCAAGTACAAAGGGGAACCAAGTTTAAAACCAGGACAATTTAAATAATATTCAGCACCTAGACCAAAGGAACAAAAAAAAAAAACATGTACACCCCAGTACCGGCTCACTAGAGCACAGAAATGTGATGAATGAGGTAAAGTGTTTTTGGAAATGAATACTGGAGAATAACATTTTAACTGTTAAAATGACCTACAGTATGTTAGTGCAGAAGAGACAAAGAGAGAGAGACTAAGTTCCTTTGTGCTATTCCCATTTGGGCTAGCGGTTAGGACTCCTGGTCTTCACCTAGGTTTGACTCCCGGTATGGGAACAAATGTTTACCTAATTTCACTCATCGGAAAAGTGGTCTAGACCAGACTTGAATATTTCAGCTCCAATACCAACCACTAACAACATAAAACGATCAGCTGTGTGCGAGTGCATTTTGTCCTTTTCCCGTCCCACCTCCGTGTTACCTGGGTGAACTCAGGCTGCCGGTCAGGTTTGGAGCCTTCATCTCGGTAGCACCGGGCCATCTGGAAGTACCTGCCACAGTGACGGCGATGAACAAAGGCAAAGAATATTATGCATTATGTTAGTTAGCTCTTGGTTAGTGACCATTTATTGTACGTTACTCTCAGGTAACACTACAGGTATACTGTAAGTACATTTACTTATTAAGTATTTCCATTTCATGACACTTTATACTTCTACTGTGCTCCACTACAGGGTGGGAAATATTGGACTTTATACTCCACTACATTTAAGAGGGAAATATTGGACTTTATACTCCACTTTTTTAGTCATGTAGTTTTCCTGTGCTCGGGCCTGCACCCACCTGTCTATGCCAGCCACCATTAGGAGCTGTTTAAACTGCTGTGGACTCTGGGGAAGAGAGTAAAAGCGTCCCGGCTCTCTGGACGGAACCACAAACTCTTTGGCTCCCTGAAACGCAAAAGAATGAACATCTGGGGATCACGTCTGAGGGAAGCACAGACTAGATCATTTCTCTAAAGTTATCTTTTTCTCAAATTGATAATGGAGCAACTCTGAGACAAATTCTTCTTCTTTGAATGTTCGTTTGGCTGAGAACTGTTAAAGTGACATTGATTCCGTGTAGCTGAAATCTTTAAATAGTAAAATGGGGATCTTCTTACCCCTGGTGTTCTTTTAAACAAGGTCGGAGTTTCCACGTCCACAAAAGCTACGAATGAGAAGAAAAAAAACAGTTAGAAACAGTTGAGTTAAGTCATTAGCATGTCCATGGATTCTATTATCCTATACTTTTAGTGTAGTGTTTGCATGGTTTTCCTCCAGTCGTCGGGGCACAGGTAAAGTAAAAAGAAATCGCCGTGCCGACGAACGCCGTGCTTGTTGTTACTGGTTACTGGTTGCACGGCGTTCATCGTTCGACTGGTCTTGACTGTTTTCCCAAGATGGCGCCCGCATGTATACGCGAAAGGTATCGTCTTTATAAACTGATTTTAATAAACTGTCTGTACACTTACAAAGATCTCAATGCTTCGGTTTACATGTTGGGACCCTCATTATGCTACCGTGGAAATGTGGTGCTATTTTGAGCCTTGTTAGTGGTGTAGAAATAGCGATTTCTTTTTACTTTACCCGTGCCCCGACGGCTAGCGTTATAAGCTTATTAGCGTTTGTGATGAAACTGGTCACATTCGATTAGCATGAAAACATGTCCCAGAGAACGGTCAACTCGATACACATGTGTTATTAACCCTTAGGTTCATTTTGTGCCGGATTTGTCCTAAGAAAATCACCAGTCAGAGAAAATGAATCTGGCTCTCCTTACCATGCACATTACAGAGGTATTCTCTCATCTTCATCACCAGCTGAGATCTCAGTCTGAGGTTCTTCTGCATCTGAGAGGACCTCAGGTCCAGGTAGCGATACTGCATCCGCAAAGACTCTGATTTCTATACATAAAAAAATAAATAAAAAAAATCACAATTATTCACAATTAATAACAACAATAAATCATATTACTTGCTTTAATATATATAAAATAGTTACTTACTTTGACAAAGTCTTTTATTTCAAAAGGCAACTTCTGGCACACGTTGAAAACCTCCACACTCTCAGCCAGGATTTCTATTTCTCCTGTTGGCATGCTCTGTCGGTATGGTCATAGCAGAAAGAGACGATGGAGCACTCCAAATAACAAAGGACTACTTCAAATATTTGCTTTACTAGACCCCAAAGTTCAGAAAAAGTCTCTCAAAAACCCTGACAATTCTGCTTCACTTTTCGGCAGACGATAAGTTGAAACTTACATTATATTTTAGCTATTCAATGACTAAATTCTTGATATCATTAAAGATGTTTACTGAACAGTTTGTTACAAGCTGTTGCACGTAAACATACACAAACCTTGTTCTCCTGCCCCGCTGGTCGTCGTCTGACTGTTCCTGTAACCTTGACGACCGACTCGGTTGTGAGATCACACAGCGCTGCTTTCAAATTACACGCAGACTTAAACACAGAAGAATTTTCAATTAAAAACACAACTGTTGCGTTTACCATTAATCCAAAAGCCCTTCATTTCCTTTACTTAGTAAATTCCTCTTCTATGTGCTTGAAATAGTTTTCCATTATTATTAATATTTGTGTATTATTCTTGACATCTTTGTTATCTGCTGTATTAGTAATAACATACACTGTATTGTGGCATTTGAATTGTTTTCATCCTTACTTCTTCCTGAGGGATTAGAACTTGTGTCAAGCCGCTGAAGTCTCGCATGATGACAAACAGGTCCTGCCTGTTGGAGGCAGAAAGGTTACTTTGTGTGAGACCAAGAGAGCAAAACAACCAACGCTGGTAGGGGTGCAAGATATATCGACTCAATATCGTTATTGCAATATATTGAAAGTGTCGCAATAAGTATGCAATATTTTGTTTATTTTGTGACGCGTTAGCTGTGTGGCTTAGTTGTGTTTGATTTAGAGACCACTTGAAACGCTATAATGATCACGTTTCATTGGCCAGTTACCGCACCACTTGCACATGTTAGTACATGTCAGTGCACAGGTCCACTACTTGACAAACCCTATGGAGCGTACCACGTGTGTGTATATTTCGACAGAAAAGCGAAAGAAAAGTTGTGTCCTGTTCTCTTTATTTATTTCATACTGTCCAACCAGTAGAACATGTCCTGTTCTGTAGACATGGTCCTTATTTATGTATTCATGTTGGACCATTCCAATATGACTGTCAGTTGAAATAAACCTTGTGTTGTAAGAAAACTTGTTTAATTTGTTTTGAATCTATTTTGATGCGTTTTCCCGTAACCTTTGTAATTTTACATATGAATGTTTAAAAATATTGAAATTAATATTAATATTGCAATATTCATAATCAATAACGCAATATCACATTTTGTCAATATCGTGCAACCCTAAACGCTGGGTAGTGCTGGAGCCCTGCTTCCCAAAAAGCAACTATCACATTGTAATATAAATGCAAGTACACATTTCAGCTTTGTCACATATAGAATTGTGCAGTTAGGTATGGAGAGGAACCATCTAACCTGGTGCATTATTAAAAATATGAATGATGTTAAGAATTGAGAGCCCAGAATTGTACACTGTATTGTGCTTTCTTTAGTGCAGAGGGTGTGACACAGAGATGGTATACCTAAAGCCAAACATCTGTGAAAATGGCCATGCCTGTTTTTCCCTTGCCAAAATTTCGCCTAACTTTGGAGCGTTATTTAGCATGACATGAATTCCTTTGATCATTTAGTTTCATATGATACCAATACATTGAGTCTAGCTTTAAAATTAAGAATATCTTCAAAGATTGGTCTCAGGATTTTATGAATCAATGTCAGATCATTCAAGTGAAGATTGATTTGAATCTGAAAATCAATTTTTTTTAAACCCAACCCAGGCAATGTCTAACATAGCTTGAAATACTTCTTGTGATCATTGTACATGTAGTTCCATGTCAGTGTGTAAACAGCAGTAACAGAATAATACCTGAGGTACTGGACCCAGCCACACAGAGAGACTTTCTCTCCCACATGATGGGATCTCAGTTCTCCACAGGTGTGACTCCTGAATGACAGACTGCTGGGACCTGGAAAATAAACCAAATAAAGATTATGGCTGGACGATAACTGGAATTGTTGTGATCATATGATGTTATCTTCTACAAATTACCATTGTCCAAATGAAGGATTCCAAGGAAGCTGTAATGGCGGTAAGTTACATAATAGTTTTCAGTGGAACGCAATGTATTGCTTTTTATTACATACAGTAGCCTATATATATATATATATATATATATATATATATATATATATATATATATATATATATATATATATATATATACATATATACATACATATATATTATTATTATTAGAGCCATTGAATACGGAATGCAATAATCATTTTTAAATAATGTGAAAAACTAAAATAAAAACTATTTCAAGATAAAGCCTTAAATCATTCATTTCTATGACTTTTGGGGCTAACTAAATACCACTCGTCATGTTAGTGTGCACATGGACCCTAATGGGAGTCACTGTCAGTAAACCTATCAATCAAACAACCAATCCCTTCCAGAGTACCTGTGCTTGGAGGATGAGCCTTGCTGAGTGTGTGAGAGCAGCTCAGCTGTCTGAGTTGAGGTTTCCACAGCAGGCGTCCTTGACCTGAGGTCGAGGCTGAGCTCTGGTACCAAACAGAAGGATTTCTGAGTCCACTCAACACTCTCTGCAGCACATATCGGCTTTTTGTTGCCATCTTCTATATCGAGCTGTCCAGTCCTTGCTGTTTGGATGAAGCACATGGGAGCTGCTCTATAAGAAAGACTGTTATAAAAAGGCTCTTGACGTAATGACAACATTCAACAAGAGTGCTAACACCGAGGAATTTACTGACCGGTCAGGATGTTTGGGGCTGGATAAGAAACCTCCGCTGTCACTTCATTCGGTCCTGGTTCCGCATTTTCGCTCGTCCTGAGCTGCTGTCACGACTCCCTGCTTATGTGGATGGGCTTTTCTGTTAGCTCAATGCTAATCCATATACGTAGGAGCGTAGGGCGTAGGAGTCGAGGATATGTAAACGGATGTGACGTAATGATATATTTAGCCCAAAACAGTCAATCTGCTACATAATCGATTTAATTGCCAGCGCCCTCTGCTGATGAAAGACGAGAATAAAAAGCTTACAGCACCGGGTATTTCCAGGCGGTGTCCCATCCAGGATCTGACTCGGCCCGGCCCCTGCAGGGTTTCCGAGATCGGAAGAGATCAGGAGTGTTCAAGGTGTTATAGCAATTCCAGCAGATAAACACAAACTATTAGTTGGTAAAACCTAAGGGGTTTTGAAACTGTTGAGAATGCAGTTTGGGGTTGGGGAGTGGGACTAAACTGCTGAATATTTGGCTGAAAAAAGTCTTAACCAACCACCTGAGAATTATGGCCAATGAAGCAATGTTGAAAATAAAGATTAAGAATGCTATTTAATGCATGTATTTTTTTTACATTCATGTGGATTTTTTTTTATTTAGTATCTTTTCTTTTATTGTCCATATTATTCATGTGGATTTGTTATTTTATCATCCTGTTTATGATGTATGTGTATGTTGTGTGTGACGTCTTTAAGTTACTGGGATCTTGAATTTCCACTTGGGGATCAATAAAGTATCTATCTATCTATCTATCTATCTATCTATCTATCTATCTATCTATCTATCTATCTATCCATTTTGTTTTCCATGGCAAAAAAACAAGGTAAGTATCAAACGGTGGATTATGTTACACCCCTACTTTTTATCATGTACAAACCTTGGATTTTATTTATGAATGAAGACCTGTTGGTGCTCTACAATTTATTAGGTAATGCTGGACCTACATCTTCATAAAAAATTGAAGTCTTGTGAAGTCTCTATTCATCCAGCAGGTCATATGCCCAGTGGGAATAAATAGTTATTACAGTGTGTTCTTTAAAATTTGGTTTTGTTATTTATTTATGCCTGAATAAATGTGTAGGTTCATGTTTATTTGGGTCATCTGTAGTATTTAGAAAAGTTACATGGAAATGTTTTCATTTTGATAAATGAACAATATATGTAGCTGGATGTCTTGGCACTTTGTGAAATCTACATGACAGATGGCCACACTCCATCTGCTGAGGAAGAGCATGTGCTTTGATTCAGATTAATTTTCCAGCTGTTGTTTTAAACATCAAGAATGAACTTTCAGTCTCAGCTATGTGACTGTGTGTGTTTCTGTGAGGTGTCAGTCAGGACACGGGAGTCAGGTATTCCATTTAATATATTTAATCAGCAAGGTTATAGGTGGGACACCTATGCTTAAGCTTTACAGTAATAAGATGTGTGTGTGTGTGTGTGTGTGTGTGTGTGTGTGTGTGTGTGTGTGTGTGTTTGTGTGTAAATACATTTACAAATGTATGTTACACTGCAAAAAAACAATATTGTACAAAAATGATTAGGATGCAGTGTAATAAAATGTATACTGTGCAAGGAAAATAATGATCTTGACATAATATGATGCCATAATGATTTTAAAATAAGTATAAAAATGATGAGTATGAGAAGTCACATACTGTACCTGCAGTGACAAACAGTAGTCAGGCTGTAGCTCATTGAACACAATGAACACTTCACAGCAATGTCTGTCTGAGTGACACCTATCAGTTAGGCTGGGTACCGATATACTTTTTAGGCACAGACTGAATTGCCTCTAAAGAATCGGGTATTGAAAAATTTCTCGTCATTCAATACCTAAGGAGTAAATCTCATCAGCGTCAGTGAGCCAATAAGCATGCAGCATGCTTCTACCAAGATCTAATAATGTTTGTGATTGGCTGTCTAACGTTACACGTCGTAGAGACACACAGGAAAAACTCTACAATATGCACAGAGATAGGGCTCACATAGTAAAAGCTGGAAAATAAATTAAAAGAATTGTGCCATAATGTGTAAAGTTGTGATTTAATTTCTTTTTTTTAATAAAATTGGTATTGAAAAAAGTATTGTTTAGGAACCAGCATCAAAGTCACAATATTCGATCGGTATTGAATATTTTTGAACGATACCCAGCCCTACTTATCAGTCAGTCTGACACAGACAGAAAGAAACATCCAGGCTCCATAGCCCAGCAAAAAAAGTAAAACTAAAATATATATGTGGGTGTATTTTTGTTTATATTTATAGTAAGTAATATAGGGAAAAGCAAAGTATTATTTAAACTGACAGTGTTAAACAGCTCAAATGTCTGCAGTTAAAAGATGTTAAAATGTTCCACCTGCTAACATCATGATGATCAAGAGTCAGTGGGGAGGTCAAAGGATGATACATTTACTTTTGTATTCTTCTTTCAACTTTCTAATTTCCTCTTCATGCTGTTTCTTCATGTTCTCCGTTTCTTTTTTCAGTGTTTCTTCTTTGTAACTTGAGAGGTCTTTTAACAGATTGTACTGTTGACCATGTCTCACTGCTGACTCTTGCATCTGTCTCTCATGCCTTTGCTTCATGTCCTGTATTTCCTCCATGTGCTTCTCCACCAACGCTGTGAAGTCCTTGGTGTATTTCTGTCTGAACTCATTGAACTCTTCAGCCTGTTTTCTGGCCTCCTCTTCATATTTCTTCTTCATGTCCTCCAGTTGTTTCTTATAGTTTTCCTCCAATTCTTTTCTCTCCTTTTCCTCCTGTTCTCTTCTGTTTCGATCTTCTTCTTTTATTTTATTTTCATATTTTTCTCTTTCCTGCTCATATTCTTCTTGGAGTTTTTTAAGTCTTGTTTGCTCCTCATGTCGTTTCTGTTCATTTTCTTGATTTCGTTTGTCCCACCATTCATCTCTTTCCTTTTCCCAGTCCTCTCGTTTCCTTCTCATCTCTTCTCTACTCTGCTCCAACTTTTCTTCTGATTCTGACTTAAGAGCTCCAAGTGTTTGCTCCCACTCCTGTTGTTGAAGTTCTTCCTGCCTTCTCTTCTTCCTGTCTTCTTCTTCTCTCATTTCCTGTTCTTTCTTTCTCTCCTTGCGCTCCTTGTTGATGTTTTCCTCCATTTCTTCCAGTTGTTTGGCTCTCTCATGTTCAATATCTGCTTTCTCTTGTTCCATTCTTCTCTTCACTGCTTTCATTTCCTCCTCATGTTTTCTTTGAAGTTCCTCCCTCGGTGGGAGCAAACACTTGGAGCTCTTAAGTCAGAATCAGAAGAAAAGTTGGAGCAGAGTAAAGAAGAGATGAGAAGGAAATGAGAGGACTGGGAAAAGGAAAGAGATGAATGGTGGGACAAACGAAATCAAGAAAATGAACAGAAACGAAATGAGGAGCAAACATGACTTAAAAAACTCCAAGAAGAATATGAGCAGGAAGAGAAAAATATGAAATGAAAAGAAAAGAAGAAGATCGAAACAGAAGAGAACAGGAAAAGAATTGGAGGAAAACTATAAGAAACAAGGGTACTTTTATCCAAAACTGAAGGATTATCCAGAGTAGTTTATCCGGCCAAAGTCTTAGATGTTCCAAAACCTTTTATTAAGAAAATAGATTCTACATTCAATTTCATATGGAAAAATAACCCTCACTATTTAAATAAAAATACTTTATGTAATCCATACACTCTAATATAATGTTCAAGGTGAACTGGATTAAACATTATATAAAAAATAAAGAAAATCAGTGGTATTTCGTTCCAAACTTTATTTTTACTAAAGTGCAATTTTGATGTTGATAAAATCCCTCTTCAGCTATCTAACTTTCATAGACAGGTTCTTTTATGTTGGCTTCTTATTTACAGTATAAACACAATTTTTCACCCCACAAACATGTGATATGGAATAATAAAGATGTAAAGTATAAGAACAAGTCAATACTTTATCCGAATTGGGTCCAAAACAATATTTTATTGATTTCCCAGTTGATTAATGACAACGGACACTTACTTACATAATGAAGTTTAATATTCCAATAATTGCACAAGAATATAGTGTTTGATGCTGTACCCACGGGTTATGTGAGACTGCTGCAGGGTAGTAATGTGTCTAATGACCAGTCAACATTTAGAACAGATGTTTTATTAAATAGCATTGACACAAAGGATAAAAAGTGCAATAATAGATATTTGACACATTGCCCCACAGTTGCTCGATGCAAACATTATTGGAATAACCACTGTGGAATATCAATTTGAATTTGATTTGGACCTATTATAATAAATATATTGTTAGTAATAAAGTAAATTAAGTATATTTCAAAATTGTCCATTGCATCTACCCAACAAATCACATTTTAAAGAAATATGAATCTGATCTTTCTGAATCCGGCATATTTTGTGGTGTTTTCACAGAGACGACTGCACATTTGTTTTGTGAAGGTTTTTATGTCGGATTGTCCTGGATTGATGTGGAGGATGTATTTCATCTATTGTGTGGCTCTAGGATAAAATTACAAATAAGTAGAGACATTATTTTTTACTAAAATGATTTGAATAAATGCATGTGTTCATTTTGAATCTATTCATTATATTTGGAAAATGTTATATCCATAAATTTAAATGGTCTGAAAGAAAACCGAATATTCACTAATTTAAAAATGAAATTATATTGTATTTTGAAACTTTAAAAGGACTGACAAATAAGAAAGCCATCCGGACTCTGAACATTTACAATGCCTTATAACCTCTTTAATGTAAATTTCATGCACCCCTTTTTTCATGTATGTATGTATGCATTTAATGTTTTCAGTGTGTTTGTGTATTTGTATTTGAGTAATAAAGTTTTTTGAAGAAAAAAAAAAGAGTTCATGGATGGGTCAAATCAACCCGCTCCTCATTCAGGAGGCAACGGAGCAATACATCCATGATATCGCCACTGAATCAAATCACATTCTGATTCAAAAGGTACCAATTCAATTTAATGAGATATATATATATATATATATATCTGTTATAATACCAATTTTGCTGGCATATGGAAGATTCTCAGATAACTAAAACTGTCAATTCTAGCCTACAAGGTACCATCTAACCTGGTGCATTATCAAAAATATAAACGACGTTAAGAATTGAGAAGTGCTTTCTTTTAGAGGGTGTGACAGAGATGGTATATCTAAAGCTATACATCTGTGAAAATTGGGATTGGGTTCAGTTCTACACAGGTGTGACTCATGAATGTGTGGTGGAAATTTTCCTTGAAGCAGCAGCATTAGTGATATTCATGATAAAATCAAAACGAATAACGACCGTTTGAGAATTAAACCAAAGTTTGGTCTTTGAGTATTTATTTACATTTGCAAATGGAGAAAACAGTTTCAAAGGTACACGCAGCACAACTGAAAATGTCTTTCTAACCTAAAGTCTAAACATCCAAACATCATATAGTGAAGAAACTCCGTTAAGCCACCCTTCTAAATGTATCTTTTAGTATGGCCATAGTTGAAAAGAGACATCATTAACAGTCAAACCATTGTCTCACCTTCTCCTCTGCTCCTGTTCTTTTCATTAGCTAAAAACAACAGTTAATCTCAGGAGGCAGAAGGAGACACGGTTTGTGGCCTTCTCGACTTCGTCTGCTAAAAAGTCAACGTGAGAAGGTTCAAACTAGTAAAACTAAATAATTCTACTGGGCTATAGTTCACGGTTGCCAACTATTTCACTTGGAGCCTTTTGAATCTACACATGAAGAAGCTAAATCTTGTGGCGTTATAAAACAATCATTAAACCAATGGTTAATATCATTAAACAAATGGTTAAAAAAAAATTTGCCACAACAAATGACAGACTGCTGGGACCTGGAAAATAAACCAAATAAAGATTATGGCTGGACGATAACTGGAATGGTTGTCATCATATGATGATTCATTTAAAAGTTGACAGCTAACTTTAATTGATTAATCTTTGCAGCTCTAGTTTCAACTAAGACCTTTGTATATACTATAAATGGACTACTTTTGTAAGGCTAAAACAAATAGATGAGTTTTTGGGCATTACACGTTCTACATATTCCAACCAAGATTTTTTGTTTTGTTTTTTCTTATTCGTGGTATTTCTTGTTCTGTATTTGTGTTGGTTGAGGACAGGGGTGTCGGACTTGGGGTGGAAATGGGACTGAGTACCCAGGGCCCTTATGAGAGGAGGGGCCAAAAAGATACTAGTATGAATAGCTGTGGATGCGGGGAGGGGCCCATAGAGAATGCCTTTCTACAGGGCCCAGAATTTTGTACTACGCCCCTGGTTGAGGGAGGTGAGGGTGGGGTGGAATATTGTGTTTTGATATTTCTATAAGTATCATTTGTGAATAATGTGAAAAACTAAACTAAAAACCATGTTTTAAAAATCCCTTAAATAATAAATGGACCCTCCGCGGCGTTGTAAAGAAAGGTCTGGCAAAGCGAGACTATATATGGACCCTAATGGGAGTCACTGTCCAAAGGCAATACCATCATCAGCTACAGTCAATAAACAATAAACTGTCAATCAATCAAACAACCAATCCCTTCCAGAGTACCTGTGCTTGGAGGATGAGCCTTGCTGAGTGTGTGAGAGCAGCTCAGCTGTCTGAGTTGAGGTTTCCACAGCAGGCGTCCTTGACCTGAGGTCGAGGCTGAGCTCTGGTACCAAACAGAAGGATTTCTGAGTCCACTCAACACTCTCTGCAGCACATATCGGCTTTTTGTTGCCATCTTCTATATCGAGCTGTCCAGTCCTTGCTGTTTGGATGAAGCCATTCATTTTGGCGTGACTTTGACAGCGAATAACTTTACCTCAGAAGCATTTAAAGACTCTATTTGCCAATTTATTTTTTTATTATTTCTAAAGAAACACGACAATGTATAAAAGGCTCCATTACCTTGTATCTCACATTATGGCTCCTTAGCAAGCATTTTTGTAAAAATAAGCAAACAATTGTGTCATAACCACACAACGTGCACAGTAGAGAAATTACCGTACAGTACAGGAGAAGCTTGCAGGCAGTTTCTACTTACATTACACAATATATACTATATATACTGTATATTATATATATATATATACAATACACAATAATTAGCCTGTGCCTATGTTATCTCCTTACATATACCTATGCTCTCCGTCTCTGTAAGATTGGGAATGATTGAGATTTCTCTTGGCACAGCTACCAGAAGACTTACAACTATCAGACACGTTGCTCACATCTACATCTTCAAGCTCAGTTGGAGGCTGTGAAGTAACGCTCAGCGCTCACCAGAAAAGGGCTTTTAACAGACTTCACTGCTCTCAATTGCAAGTCTATGGCGTCACTTTGTCCATTTCTTTAACTGTACATGCGTAGATACAATATAATGTACAAGAAAAATTTAGCCTACCTAAGCAAAAAAAAAAAAAAAAAAAAAAAAAAAAAGGCGGAGCTACTTAAAATTGCACTAGTCAAAAGCAAAAAGGCTAGAGAAAATAAAATTTAGAACGGCACACAAGGGAGATTAATCAAAATAGTAGTTTCCAAGATATGTCACTAAACATTTTTCTTGTAATTTTTTTTTGATTTGATCTTTTTCAGTGAGGAAAAAAACTATTTAAAATCATTTATAAACCAAACAAGAATAAAAAAGCTTACAGCATAAAACCTAAGGGTTTTTGAAACTGTTGAGTATGCAGTTTGGGGTTGGTGTGTACTAACCGGCTGAATACTGGCTGAAAAAACGATGACGATCCAAAATCAATGTTGAATGTTTCCATTTTTCACAATAAAGATTAAGAATGCTATTTAATGCATGTATTTAGTTTTCCATGGCACAAAAACGAGGGAAGTATCAAAAGGTGGATTATGATAGACCCCTACTTTTTATCATGTATAAACCTTGGATTTTATTAATGAATGAAGACCTGTTGGTGCTCTACAATTTATTAGGTAATGCTGGACAGGGGTATCGGACTGGGGGGGGGGGAACTGAGTACCCAGGCCCCTCATGTGAGGAGGGCCCAAATAGATGCTAGAATGAATAGCTGTGGATGCGGGGAGGGGCCCATAGAAAATGGTGGTGAAAATGGTGGGAAAAGTACTAAAATATTGTACTCAAGTAAAAGTACCTATAATTTGATGAAATATTACACAAGTAAAAGTAATAAGTAGTTCATTTAAAATGTACTTTAAGTAAAATTTACTTAGTTACATTAAAAAAAAACTGTAAAACAGGATGGGGAGATCTCTCCCATGTAGGGAAAATAGGACAAGGGGTCATAAATCCCAAACTATTTTGTTTTTAATTAAAGAAAAATCTATACAAATGTATACACATGTAATAACCACATAATGCATGTCACACATGACATTTAAGATCATTAGAAAGGTATAATGTGCCATTTGAGTTCAGTCCATCCCATAAAACGTTTTCAAACAATCAACTGAAAGTGAAACTGCCATACATGTTGGTTCTGAGGGCAATCCTTTTCTTCACAAACATAAACAATTAATAAGCACATTAAGGCCAAATCAAGTGTTTGACTCCATAAATGACAAAAAATAATATCTCTCCCATTTAGTGAAAATAGGACAAAGGATCATACTGTAAATCCAAAACTATTTTGTTTTTACTTAAAGAAAAAGGTATAAAAATCTATACAAATGCAATAACAACATGAAACATGTCACATATGACATGTGAGACCCTTATAAATGTATAATGTGCAATTTGAGTTCAGATCATCCCATAAAACGTTTTCAAACAATCAATTGAAAGTGAAAGTATTATACATTGTTAGTTCTGACCACCTCCATCTCGTTCTCAATCTCCTACAGAAAGACTTGGCGCCTGGTAGGCAGCCTACATGCTGATCATTCGTCACTGTAGTGGTTCAAAGTCAAAGTTGTTGTTTTTTACTCAGTAACGGATGGGATTTGTAATGTAGCGAAATACAATACTTCACTCAAATTGTAACATTTTAAATTACAGATTTTAAAAACTACTTGAAAAATACAAAATACACAACAAAACTACTCAATACAGTAATGTGAGCACTGTATTTCATTACTTTCCACCTCTGCTTTACAGTAATAAGATTTGTGTGTGTGTGTGTGTGTGTGTTCGTGCATGCATGTGTGTGTGTGTGTGTGTTAATACAGATAAAAATGTATGTTACATTGCAAATAAACAATATCGAAATACAAAAAATTATTAGGATGCAGTGTAATAAAATGTATACTATGCAAGGAAAATAATTATCTTGAAATAATGATATGATCAATTTAACAAATAATGATTCCAAAATAAGTATAAAAATAATGAGGATGATAAATCATATACTGTATATATGATGTATTTTCAACCTGCAGTGACAAACAGTAGTCAGGCTGTAGCTCATTGAACACAATGAACCCTTCACAGCAATGTCTGTCTGAGGGACAGAAAGAAACATCCAGACTCCTGGTCGCACCACCTCTATGGTCCAGCAAAAGAGTAAAACTAAAATATATATGTGTGTATTTTTGTATGTTAATTACTTACAGTTGATGTAATATGGTAAAAAGCAAAGTATTATTTAATCTGACAGTGTTAAACACCTGCAGTTAAAAGATGTTCAAAAAATGTTTAACATCATAATGATCAAGAGTCAGTGGGGAGGTCAAAGGATGATACATTTGTTTTGGTATTTTTCTTTCAACTCTTTCATTTCCTCTTCATGCCGTTTCCTCAACTTCTCTGTTTCTTCTTTTAAAACCCTTGATTGGCTTTCTTTGTCTTCCATTTTTTCTTCATGCGTTCTCTTCAACTCCTTTATTTCTCCTTTCAGTGTTTCTTCTTTGTGAGTTAAGAGGTCTTGTAACAGATTGTACTTTTGACCATGGCTCTTTTCATCCTCTTGCATCTGTCTCTCATGCCTTCGCTTCATGTCCTGTATTTCCTCCATGTGCTTCTCGACCAACGCTGTGAAGTCCTTGGTGTATTTCTGTCTGAACTCATTGAACTCTTCAGCCTGTTTTCTGGCCTCCTCTTCATATTTCTTCTTCATGTCCTCCAGTTGTTTCTTATAGTTTTCCTCCAATTCTTTTCTCTCCTTTTCCTCCTGTTCTCTTCTGTTTCGATCTTCTTCTTTTCTTTTCTTTTCATATTTTTCTCTTTCCTGCTCATATTCTTCTTGGAGTTTTTTAAGTCTTGTTTGCTCCTCATGTCGTTTCTGTTCATTTTCTTGATTTCGTTTGTCCCACCATTCATCTCTTTCCTTTTCCCAGTCCTCTCGTTTCCTTCTCATCTCTTCTTTACTCTGCTCCAACTTTTCTTCTGATTCTGACTTAAGAGCTCCAAGTTTTTGCTCCCACTCCTGTCGTTGAAGTTCTTCCTGCGTTCTCTTCTTTGTGTCTTCTTCTTCTCTCATTTCCTGTTCTTTCTTTCTCTCCTTGCGCTCCTTCTTGATGTTTTCCTCCATTTCTTCCAGTTGTTTGGCTCTCTCAAGTTCAATATCTGCTTTCTCTTGTTCCATTCTTCTCTTCACTGCTTCCATTTCCTCCTCATGTTTTCTTTGAAGCTCCTCCCTCTGTCTCTGCATTTCTTCTTCTTTCTCCTTCAGGATCTTCTCCACTTCCTTCTGTATGGCTTCCTCAGCCTCTTGGAACATCTCTGAGGTGTAGCAGTTGCCTCCATTTTGTTTCATCATTTTGTTGGACTTCTTCAGCAGCTCTCTGACTTGTGTGTTATCATTCGTAACCTTATTATTGAAGACCTGGTATCTTCCTCCACAGTCACGTACCAGTTTTTTAAAATAGTCATCTGAGTCTTCTATATAACTCTCAATTGACTGACTGAGATCATCTCCTCTGGTGAATATAATGATGATGAAGTCTCCTGACTTCTTACCAAAATATTTCTTGATCAGTTCCACAGAGTTCATTTCCTCCTGTGTAAAGCGACCAATCTGCAGCACCAGTAAGAAGACATGAGGTCCAGGAGACAACATGCTGATGCATTTCAGAAGCTCCTGTTGAACCTCATCATTGGACAGAGTCGTGTCGAACAAGCCGGGAGTGTCGACCACAGCAACAGGCTGTCCATCAATCTCTCCTTTTGCTTTCTCGCAAAACTTAGTGACAGATTTTAAGCTCCCTTTAGATGTAAACTGTTCTTTGCCCAGAATGGTGTTTCCAGTTGCACTCTTCCCATTGCCAGTCTTCCCAATCAGCACCATCCTGAGACACTCTCTGCTCTGATGTTTATCATCACCTTCCATCTCACTCTTCTTTTTAACATCACGCAGTTCAGCTTTAAGTCTCGCATTAGCTCTCTCCTGCTCTACAACCTTCTTCATCTGAGCCTTGGTGAACATGTCCTTTGTGAAGAATCTGGACTCAGCGACTCTCATCTTTTCCACACCATCCAACAGCTCTGGGATCTGCCGCTTGTCGTTGATATTGAGAACATATCTTCCTCTACAGCTCTCAGAGAACTCCTGGATGTCCTTGTTACCCTTTAGAAAGTTAACAACAGCTGGAGCTTTAGGATCTGACTCCACTGTGAACAGGATCATAGTGAAGTCATTGACTGCAGAGCTGAATGTGTTCTGGATGGTCTCTAACTCTCCCTTGGCTTCATCAGTGAGGGGACCCACAGGTAGGACCAGGATGAAGGCATGAACTCCCTCAGGATCACAGAGGGAGATAGACCTGAAGGATTCCTCCATCACTGCCTCCTGAGGTTCTCCATACAAGGCAGGCAGCTCCACCAGGGAGACCCAACGTCCACACACCTCTCCCTGATGTTTAACACACTCTGATGAGTTGGACACTGAAGGAAACTCTGTCTGACCTAAAATGGCCTTGGCTGCTGAAGTCTTCCCTGCTCCTCTCCTCCCACAGAGAACCAAGTTCAAAGCTGGTTTGATGTGTTCAGACACAGGCGGTGGGGTTTTGTTGTTTTTATTTGCTGTTTCTTCAATCTTCTTCATTAATGATCCATGGTTATCTTCAGACATGTTGTAGTGTCTTCCTCCACAGTCTTTAAGGAGTACATTAACAGGGACTGTCATTTCTTCCCATGGATGTGTCACAATCATCATTGAGTACTCAAAGGCATCTTGACCAAACAAACTCAGGATGAACTTCAGTGTTTGTCTTTTCTCCTTTGTGAATTTAGAAGGCTTCACTAACAGCAGCAGAACATTTGGTCCAGGAGGACAAAGAGTCACACAGTTTTTCACCTCTCTTCTCAAGTTCTCCTCAGACAGACTGAACATGTCTGGAGTTTTCACGACCGTTAATGGTTTTCCTCTCCACTCTCCACAGGTTGCCACACATTGCCTGGTTGAGAAAGTTCTGAGGTTATGAAAAAATTGGTCACCGATGATGAAGTTACCAATTTTTGTCTGTTTGTCCTCGCTTTTTCCCAGCAGCACAATCCTAAATGCAGATGCTGTAATAAAACAGAGAGAAAGATGAGATGACATAAACTCACTAAGAGGCTGTAATCACTACACTACACTTTTGTGTGGACTAGCCAAACCTTACTGCACATCACTGTGGAGATAGATCTGTCAATGCAAGGATAGTTGAAGTAAACGGCACTTGTTGAGCCTTTCTGCTTTCTTCTATTCACCAGCTAACACTATAATATTATTCACAATTAACCTGAGTTTAAATATGCATTTAAAATACCAACTCAATCACCTGCATATTATATGCATATATACATCTGTTTTACATAAGAAATTATATTAGTACAGGAAATAGTGTTTTGTCCATACAGAGTAGTGTATGTGGAGGTTGAGGTGATCAATGGGAATGTATGTGTTAGCCACAAATTACTTCTATTTATGTTCAACATAAACATTTACATATTTCAGAAAAAAGCGGCATCACATTTCCCTTAAACTGTTTTTATCAACTGCAAAGTAATAAAATATAGGAAATACTGACATTAAATAATTTAAGAATTCTTTTTATTTTATTGCTTTTCAATGTGAAGATTTGTGGGATGTGTTTGGGTTAATCAGGAAAAATGATGCCTCCAAAAACCTATCTTCAAATACATGATTAGTATTTTTATTAGTATTATTTACTTACTGTGAGTAACAGGGTTCTTCTTTGAGAGTTGCGCGAATTTTGCTGTAATCCCTGTAATCCCTGTAAAAAGATGACATCATTAATATGCATCTCAATGCTGTTAAATAAAGGAGCGGTGTGTAGGATTTAGTGGCATCTAGCGGTGACGTTGCAGATTGCCACCAACTGAAAACACTTCCCATCCTCTCACCCCTGTTATGACATACTGTCATTATTCTTATTTCCCACACTGTCTTTAAAAACTTTTGGCCAGATCTGAAACAGACTCATTGAAAAAACAGAACCAAACATGAACAAAAAGAGACCCAATCCAAAAGTGACCCGAGGACAGTCAGACCCTGTCTGGACCAAATCCAGAATGTGGTGGAATTGAACAGACCTACACAATTCCAATCAGGTGTTGGGTCAAAGACTGTTCCCCCGTCCATATGCGTTTCCCCTACCTAAACCTGAACAAAACCTTATCCCTAACCTAACCCTAACCGCAGAAGGGGGTGCTACACATTTTAACAGTAAGTTTTAACAGTAAGGGAAACACATTCTCCTCCCTTTTCAAGCAAGTAGAGAACCTACGGTGGCCTTCAGGTATCATTAAAACCTCTCTGGAGCCAGTGTTTGATTTGTCCTTTCTGGGCTACTGTAGAAACATGGCAGTGCAACATGGCGGGCTCTGTGGAAGAGATCCACTCCCTATGTAGAGGTGAAGGGCTCATTCTAAGCTTCTAAATGAAAACATAACAAATCTAAGTTGCAGGTGATTATACACTAATAAAACATAGTTATGAATATTATATTCCATTTCTGCCAATAGATCCTCCTAAATCCTACACACTACTCCTTAAATGAAGGAGGGTTTGTGTGAACAAAGTCTTCTTGTCAAAAATGTGTCTGCACTTACCAGTAGCTTTAACAGTTTCTATGATAGAAACCTTCTGTTTTGGGCTTTGATGATCAACTGGTAAAGTAGATGTGGTGTCTTCAAATGGTTCATAGGTCACATGCTTTCCGTTGTTCTCCTTTACAGTTTGACCCAAACGTGTTAACAGCTCTGAAGGATCAAGGTTCTTCTTCTTCAAGTATCTGTACCTACATTTTCTGATCAGGTCTTTTAATGGAGGGTGTTCCATGTATGTTTCCATGGAAGCTGAACTCTCCTCTCTGGGTGGTGATATCAGCACCAATGAATGATCAAATGATTGATCACTGAAGAGTTGAAGGAATCTGTAGAGTCTCAGTTTGTGTTCTTCAGTGAAGCCTTCAGGCTGTAGAACCAGCAGGAACACATGAGGTCCAGGAGCAGATACTCTCACACAGTTTTCTACATGTTCTCTCAGTTCATGTTGAGAGATGTTGGGATGCAGCAGATCTGGAGTGTTGACGACAACTACTTTTTTCTCCTGCAACAGTCCAGCGATTCTCATACAACATTCAGGTGCGTCGTTGAACATGGTCCCTCCCAGTATCAAGTTCCCCACTGAACTCCTCTCAGACCAGCTGTTCCCCAGCAGAACAACCCTCAGCTCAGACACTGTGAAAAACACAAATATTCAGAAAAGGCAACTAAACACAGACTTGCATGCATTCATTTTAGATATACTATTACTATATACAATATTAAATATTTTAAACGCAGATATTCTTAAATAGCAGAACACCATAGTTCAGTTTGACTCACTGTGAGGTGGCAGAAACTCATAGCTGCTACTGCGCTTCAGAGGAGGCAGATCATCTGTGATTGGAAGGACACAACATGTGTTTACTTCTTTATGTAATCAAATATAATCTTAAGTAGACCTGCATGTTCACTTTATTGCAGAGAAAGAGAAGATGCAAGTTACAAAATCCTTTTTCGATCATGAAGCCGAAAGTTACTCTACAATTATCTGGTGATCAGTGCAGTGTATAAACTCCACTGCAGACTGAAATTTATACCAACTAGTAAACAGAGTGACGGCTCATGACTGACAGTCCAATGTGTGTTGAATGCGCATCCGCAGGTCGACGACATACAGTATATACAATGGCTGTATTCTCACTGTTCTACATTATTATAAACTATAATAATTCGGTTATGAGTCACATATCTCGCCACGTCCATTTTTCTTTTGTCTGTGGCTGCCAAAGGTTACCAGCAGAAACACTGATATATGGACTCTACACAGCAGGGAACAGGCTTTTCTAATTACACAATAAACTACAAATACCAAGTAGAATAGTGATGCAACATCAATTCACCTCACACACAAACAATCACACAAAAACTCACTTCACAGATACAAGGGGCTCTTCCTCATGCAGCACAAAGCTTCAGTAATTTCATTTATCGTCATTTATACCAACTTGTTGTCATGCCAACTCGTCACATACTGATGCTGTCATTGGCATCACTTGCAACACATTGGATAGCCCTGCACCTCATACTGTGATGCTCCACTACAGTCATCTTTTTACACACTGGAAACACAGGTTCCACATTGTGAATTTAAACAAAACCACTTGGTTAGGGTTAGAATAAGTATGTTTGTAATGTAACTAAAGTGATGCACACAACACATACTAGACACAAACCTGGACGCCTCCTGGGTGAAAGTCCTGTGTTGTTTGACCTATCCGCCACCCCGACCTCCAACAAATTTAAAATTACATACCACATGTACTGTATGACAAGAAGTGTTCTTCTTCTGCAAAAGTCAGGCATGCAGATTCACCACTTTGTGATGCGAGAGAACACATATGTGAAGTTGCAGTGACCGATTCAGGATGGGGTGAAGCCTCTGCTTCCTGTTTGTCTGTTCTGTCACTGAGCAACAGTTCTTACTGGTTCTCATATTTAATGTTTTGTTGAGACTGACCAATCAGAGGATTTTAATTCAGGCTTTCAGACCGAATTTATCAAACACTCTTTTGTTTTCTATATAATGTAGAGAGAGAAGAGTGTTATTCAGACTAATAAAGACTCACCTATTGCCGCAGTCGCCATGATGTCTGCTGCAAACATCAGAGACTAATTCAACTGGAAGCCAACTGCTGGGTGTGTTAACCTACAGAAAGTAGAATTTAAATCTTATTCACATCATAAAAAAAGTGTTTCAGAGCAACTTGGAGCTCAGATTGGTTACTGCAGACAACAATGTGAAGGTTGTGTGTTTGTGATAAACAGATTTGTCTCTAAATTTTGCTAAAATTAAGGATTGATGTTAGCTTTAAGGATGATTGTATTTCATGTATAATATAATCACATACATTAAGAAATGACTGTTTTGCTGTCACCTTGTAATTGAATTAAGAGATCCAGTAAATAAATAAATAAATAAAGCTTAAATGAAAAAAAAGGTAAACTCCTTGTAATCAAAAATGGCGACTACAAAATGTAATGTAAAAGTCAGAGCTTTAACAAATTAAAACATAACCTTTTTATGTTATGTCAACCCTATACTATGCTGCACTGTGTGCCTCTTCCTGGGAGAAATAGTTTTGCAATATGCTTATTAATGCGCCCTTTGACCAGCATGTCGCACTGTATACTATCCGAGTTGCCTAGAGATACAGTTTTATTTTGTTACATTATAAATACTGATATCAACCAGTCTTGTGCTTTTGAAAAATCTGTTTTATTGATCTACAATATAATAATAATAATAATAATAATAATAATAATAATAATAATAATAATAATAATAATAATAATAATAATAATAATAATACATTTTATTTAAAGGCGCCTTTCTCTGCACTCACGGACACCGTACAGGGATACATAAGACATTCAAAAACAGCAAAAAATAAAGAATACAACAACAACAACAACAACAACAACAACAACAACAACAGAAAGAGGCAGAGCAATTGACATCAAGTGGAATAGGCAGTTTTAAACAGATGTGTTTTGAGTTGCAATTTGAAATGGGGGAATGAATCGATGTTTCTGAGTTGGGGTGGTAATGAATTCCAGAGACAGGGAGCAGAGAGGCTGAATGCTCTGCTTCCCATGGTGGTATATTGATAGATGATTCTGCTTTTTAATTCGTATTTACTGTCAGTTGAGCTGAAACTTTACTGATATTTTGCCTCTTGCCACCAGTCCAAGTTTAGTATCTCCAGCAGTTATTTCAATGAGTCAGATACATGTTTAGTCAACATTTAGGTAAATATAAGTATATTAAAGGATTCAGATTGGGGTAAAAAACAAAAAACAACTTCAGATTGGGATACCTTGGCGGAGGTAAAAGATAAATAATTGGACAGGGATTGTTTAGTGTCATCACATTTGATTTACGTGTTCATGAGTGTGATGGTGCGTTGAAAGAAACAGTTTTTATACCTGTTCTCTACCCACATGCCATCACACTCCTGAAATCAATCAGCCATGTGATGATGACACTAAACAATCCCTGTATAATAACCATGCACCACCTGAGTTAAATTCTTTCAGTGTCCAACCATACCGTATTTAGCCAATAAAGCTGATTTTGATTCTTAATAATAATAATAATAACCTATAAAATGTTTGACAACTAATTGATTAATCAATTAATCTTTGCAGCTCTAGAATACACAACAATGTAAAAAACATTTTTGAAAACAAAAAATATCATCCATGTCAGTGTCCCAGTCCCACGTTCCTGAACGTGGAAATGTTAGATAATGTGGGACAGTTTTGTTAGGTAAAGTGGGACATCATTTTATGCTTTATTAAAGCTATAAACTATAATATAATCAACCATTATCAACATGCCTATAAGTCACATCCCACACCTGATTCCTGCAGCAGCACCGATATAACTGATGGACAAAGTCCAGGAGCAAGGAGAGGAATGAGACAAGATATTGTATTATATTGTTCAAACTGAAATGGCCTAATACAGCCAAAACAATTGTTCTCTTCTTTCTACATTGAATTGCTCACTGGAGTGAGTCAAAAAAATATTGTAAGTCTACAGGAGCATATAGGCCAACAAGTGTCCCACATTATCTGAATTCACCCTAAACATTTTTTTAAATTTGCTAAATTAGGGTCTTGATATAAGCTATATAAAATATTATCTGTGATGTAGCCGAAACAAAGACACATCCTTCTTTATGTAATAAAAATGCTCCAATTTGTTACAGTCAGCTCAGTAAATTTCAGGGAAAACTTAAGGGCCTCGGGGTTCAGGTCAAAACTCAGAAACTCCTCCGTTTTCTTTGATGCTTAATACACGTAAAGACGTTTAACTTGGCTGGTCACAAATTAAGTGTTAATACAGTAGGCTACCTACAGTGTTCCCACATAGATCAACTATTAATCTATTGACCCATCCACATTACCGATATAGACTACTTTTACTTTAATTAGGGACTTGGTTATTTTTTCTTTATCTAGTTTTGGTCGAGTTCACTTACCTGACGGAATTCTTGCTGAGAAACTGTGAAAGTGAAAAAAAGGTCAGAGGGGAAGTTAAAATACTGTAATCAAATATGGCGACTACAAAATGTAATGTAAAATTCAGAGATTAAAAAAATTAAAACATAACCTTTTTATATGTTATGTTAACCCTATACTATGCTGAGCCGTGTGCCTCTTCCTGGGAGAAATAGTTTTGCAACGTGCTTATTAATGCGCCCTTTGACCAGCATGTCACACTGTAGCCCCACCCTGACCATCCACTGGGGATTATTACACTGTAACGTCTGTTTCCTCTCTTTGTTTTTGTAAAACACTTTTTATTCATTATTATTATTTTTATTTTTACTATTATTATCATTATTATTGTTGCTAATTACATTCTTATTCCCTTTTTCTCTTTTTTTATTGGGCTTGTTGTTCTCTGTATTGTTCTCTGAATTGTCCTACCTATAATTAAAAAAAAATGAAAACATAACCTTTGTCCGAGTTGCCTAGAGATACGGTTTTATTTCATTACATTATCAATACTGATATCAACCAGTCTGAAAAATCAGTTTTATTGATCTACAATATTGATAGATGATTCTGCTTTTCAATTTGTATTTACCTTCAGTTGAGCTGAAATTCTACTGATATTTTGCCTCTTGCCACCAGTCCAACCCAGTGTAGCAAATGTAGTATCTACAGCAGTCATTTCAATGAGTCAGATACATATTTAAGTATATTAAAGGATTCGGATTGGGGTCAAAAAAGCTTCAGATTGGGATACCTTGACAAATCATTGGACAGGGGTTGTTTAGTGTCATCACATGTTCGATTTAGGTGAACATGTTAGATCATGTAGGACAGCATTGGACATCATTTTATGCTTTATTAAAGCTATAAACTATAATATAATCAACCATTATCAGCATGCCTTTAAGTCACAAACCACACCTGATTCCTGCCGCAGCACCGATATAACAGATGCACAAAGTCCAGGAGCAAGGAGAGGAATGAGACAAGATATTTTATTACATTCAAACTGAAATGGCCTAATACAGCCAAAACATTTGTTCTCCTCTTTCTACATTGAATTGCATGGTTGTATCTTGTTTAACAAAATGTTTTGCATTTACTAAGTAGCAACAAAGCCGTTCTTTAAATCTAAGAATGTCCCACTTTACCAAATAAGCAGTCCCACTTAACCTGAGCATGCTGCCTGAGTGAGAGAGGGGGTCATGGTATGTTTGAAGGTGTGTAGCTTCTAAAAAAGGTGGATTCCCATTTCATTCCAACATAAAATTGTTAAAATGATTTAGAGTCACTCACTGGAGTGAGTCAACATTTTTTTGTAAGTCTACAGGAGCATATAGGCTACCAAGAAGTGTCCCACATGATCTGAATTCACCCTAAAACATTGTAAAACTTGCTAAATTAAGGTCTTGATATAAGCTATATAAAATACTATCTGTGATGTAGCACATTACAAGAAAGTGTTCCATTGTCAGTCATTAGAAGTACAAACAATCAAATGAATCATGCTTCAAGGTCAGAGACAAAGAGAACAAAGAACAAGGACAATCAGAGAGCAAAAAGAGGAATGCGACAGGATATGTAATTGATATGTTATATTGTTCAAAAAAACATTTGTAAATTAATAAATCATCTTTCTACATTTAATTGCATGTTTTTTTTCTTGTTTAATAAAATGGTTTTGCATTCACTTAGTAGCAAAGAAGCCTGTTTGAAGCATGAAGCCCCCCTTCATGGGGGGTGTTTGAAGGTGTACAGTAGCTTCTAAAAAAGGGTATTTTGCCATTTTATTACAACATAAAAATGTTAAAATGACCCAAAATTATTTTTAGAAAGTGTGAGTTAACAGTTTTTTGAATGTCTATTGGAGCATATACCAAATGGTTTCCCACTTTACCTGAATTCACCCTTAAAAACTGATGTGTGTATGTGTGTGTTGTAATACTGTTGCACATTGTAAAAGGCGTACGTGTCTTATCAGCACTATTGACTTCCTCCTCTCCCGATATCTCAAATGCCGTCTCAATATGGCGTTATATATGTGCCTCATTCCTGAGCGAGTAATTGTATGTTTTGAGCACAGAGAACTATATTTTGCAAACACATTACATTATCTTTTGAACAGTAATTAACACTCGCAAATTCTTTTTTCAGCAAACAAAAACATATTCCGTGCTCGATAAATGAATTTGCATGTTTGCTATTATCCATATTAAGAGCTTTGAGCTTGATGAAAATACATTTTCAAAATGATCCATTTTGGCTCAATACTGGCTGAAACCAGTCAGAGATCTTTACCAACCACCTAATTCTTACAGTGAGAATTATGGCCAATGAAGCAATGTTGAATGTTTCCATTTTTTAAAATAAAGATTAAGAATGCTGTTTAATGCATGTATTTCCATGGCCCAAAAACCGATGTAAGTATTAAATGGTGGATTATGTTACACCCCTACTTTTTATCATGTACAAACCTTGGATTTTAGTTATGAATGAAGAAATGTTGTTGCTCTACAATTTATTAGGTAATGCTGGACCTCCTGACCTTCATAAAAAAAATTATGACATATAATCTAATCTTGCTTTTTTTATATGAATAATACAGTACATTTACAATTTTTGTGAAGTCTGTATTGATCCAGCAGGTCATATGCTTCATTTGAGTAGAATACATAAAGTTATTACAATGTGTTCATTTAAAATTTGATCTTTTGTTATGTCTTTGCCCAAATAAATGTGTAGGTTTTAAATGTTTATTTGGGTTCTCATGGAAATGCTTCATTTTGATAAATGTATAATTATCAATTCAACAAATGATACTAAAATAAGTATACAAATGATGAGAGTAAGAGGAATCATATATACGTATGATACTTTCAACTTCTCTCTTTTGATGCTTTATTAAGATCAAGCAACAATGAACACTTAAGAAGTGTTCATTGTTGCTTGATCTTAATAAAGCATCAAAAGAGAGAAGTTGTCTCCATCCGTGTTTTAACAGACACATCTGGGGCGAAGTTGGAAACCAGAATCAGCTACAGTGAAGTTTAAATACAGTCGTATTCTAGCCCTCACTAACAGTCACACGTTCTTGAACATGTTAGATCATGTGGGACAGCATTTTATACTTTATTAATGCCATAAACTATAATAAACTTGTAATAACCACCATATAACAGATGGACAAAGTCCGGGAGCAAGGAGAGGAATGTGACATGATATTGTATTACACTGTTCAAACTGAAATGGCCTAATACAGCCAAAACATTTGTTCTCCTCTTTCTACATTGAATTGCATGGTTGTATCTTGTTTAACAACATTTTTAGCATCTAAGAATGTCCCACTTTAAAAAAAAAAAGCTGTCCCACTTAACCTGAGCATGCTGCCTGAGTGAGAGAGGGGATCATGGTATCTTTGAAGGTGTGTAACTTCTAAAAAAGGTGGATTCCCATTTCATTCCAACATAAAATTGTTAAAATGGCCTAAAATGATTTAGAGTCACGCACTGGAGTGAGTCAACATTTTTTTGTAAGTCTACAGGAGCATATAGGCTACCAAGAAGTGTCCCACATGATCTGAATTCACCCTAAAACATTGTAAAACTTGCTAAATTAAGGTCTTGATAGGCTAATTAAGGTCTTGATATAAGCTATATAAAATATTATCTGTGATGTAGCCATAGACTGTTGATGTTATGGATGTAGCCAAAACAAAGACACATCCTTCTTTATGTAATAAAAATGCTCCAATTTGTTCCGCTTAAAACACGTAGGCTAAAGCCGGTCACAAATAAAGTGTTAATACAGTACCTACAGTGTTCCCACATAGATCAACTATTTTAATCTATTGACCCATCCACAATACCGACATAGGCTACTTTTACTTTAATTATTTTTTCTTTGTCTAGTTGTAGTCGAGTTCACTTACCTGGTATCACGCACACCAGTAAATGGATCCACAAATGCACGACTCAGGTGATTAAAGTTCAGTGGTTTTATAGCACGCTATTAAAACTTACAGGCAGCAGTGTCCAACAAACGACAGGCAAAGGGCAATCCAAAAAACCAAGGGAAACAGGAACTCAGGAAAACAGCACACAGGGAAAAACGCTCGAAGGATGCACACTAGAAATACAGACAATCTCACACAGGACTAAAGGAAAGACTGAACTTAAAAACACCAGACAATGAGACATAACATATATTGTTGAGAATTAACGTGTTTCAGAATCTCTGAAGAAGGAGAGGCTTGGTCCAAATGAAGGGTTAACACAAGCATTTATTAATAAAAATGATAAGTCAAAATACAGAGAATTATGCTGCAGCGGGCCTTGAAAATACTTGCTTAACCCTAAAGTTCCCACATCTATTTCGCCCCGAATCACGGTTGCCCCCCTGCTTTATTCCTCCAATCCCAGGTGCGGTTATTTTTCTCCTTCGTGAGTAAGAGCCTTCCTCATAGGCTCTTTGTTGGCATGGTGACAGGTTGGAGGTGTCTTGTTGGTTTTCTTCGCTGTCCAATTAGGAAGGACATGCTCTAAATTCTGCCCCCTAGGGGTCATTTGTACCCACAGATCAATAGGATCTAACATGCAGATGTCGAGTCTTTACAAGTTTACAGGAATTAACATTGTATTGCCCTAACCCAGACTAAAGTACCAGGGGGTTGAAGACTGATAGAGGCAGAAGATTATTTCCTGCTGTGTGGCAGAAGGTTTCTCTTTATATGATAATAGTTGGTTTTAACCTAATCAATTTAAGCAAAGACAGGAAGAGAGGGGGAGAGAATGGGTGTGTCTTTACCTATTGTTACTGCTATCTGTGTAGGGAGCAGGATGGCCCTGAGAAGATTTTGGAGTGCCCTGGAATGTTTAACTGGGGTTTTTTGACTGGTCAGAAATCCCCTTCTTAGCCATTGTGGGCCATCTATGTGCACTGCGCCATGCGCATATGCTGAGTCAGTGTAAATGTTTACTCTTTTGTCTTTCCCTATTTCTAAAGCTTTGGTTAATGCTATCACTTCAGCTAATTGGGCAGAGGCTGGTTGGGGAATGATTGCTGAGTCTAGGGTCTCAATTTGTTGTCCCTGTTGTTGTACTACTGCATATGAGGCTATGTTTCCCTGATCTCCTCTATAACAGCAGCCATCACAGTACAATGTCATTTCTGGATTTTCCAGTGGGTTTGCTTGTAGATCTTCTCTGAGCTTCAAGTCTTTTTGTGCTACAAATTCACAGTCATGTGTTTCATGTTCTTCTGAGTTCAGTCCATTGGCCATGTTTGTTCTTTCAGTTTCATAACTGATGTGGTTGTTTCAGGATGTCAGAAATCTTGATTTTTCTTACTGGGGAGAAAGTGAATGCATCGGAGCTCAGGAATGCAATTACTCCATGTGAAGTGTTGATTTTCAGAGGATGGCACATGACCACATGTGATGTTTTGTCTATAGCCCTAGTTAGGGCTGCTAGATGTCTGGCACATCCTGTTTGCCCTTGTTCAATATTGTCTAATCTGGAACTGTGGTAAATCAGTACTCTCCTTTCTCCCTCATTTTTCTGAAATAGGACAGCATTCGAATGCTTCCTGTTTCTGAGACGTCAAGATGGAATGTCTGGGTGTAGTCTGGGGAGCAGAGATGTGCTGCTTGTCCTAGTGCCTGTTTAGTGTGGGTGAAGGCTTCTTCTCCTTCTGGTGTCCAATCAAGGGTAGCAGTGAGATTTCTGTTTCCGGCCACTGATAGCATTTCTCTAAGTGGTTGTGTGAGGGATACATAATCTGGCACATGGTTCCTGGAGTATCCGGTGAGTCCAAGAAGTCTTTGGTTTTCCATGTGAGAGAATGGAACTTCTTTGTGATGATGTCAGAGTGAGGCTATTAGCAGAAATGAATCGTCCCAGGAATGTAACTGTTCATCTACACTTTTTCTTTTTTGACTTTGTAGCCTGCGTTGGCGAGGAGTATCAGAAGATCTGTTGTACTTTTTAGACATGCTTGTGGTGTTGGGCTTGCTAACAATAAGTCATCAACATATTGAATCAGGACAGTTCCTTGTGGCAGTTGGAGATGTTTCAAATCTTCCCTTAATGCTTGGTTGAAAAGACCTGGGGCCTCATGTATAAAAGACTGCGCAGCTTTCATACCAGAAGATGGTGTAAGGCCAAAACTTGAAAAGTACCTACGCACAGAAATATTCCCATGTATAAAACCGGTCGTACGCCAGGTCCTGCGCACCTTTCCTTTATACATGACAATCAACGTGAAATTGAGCACATATGAATGAGTGACTGACCCCGCCTTGCCTCCTCCCATAAATGAATATGGAATTACTATAAATGCGTCCCCGACGTCATTCTTTGTCCAATCACAACGGGTTATCCCGCTGCAGACGAAAAAAAAAAAAAAACTTCACTGACTGAGGTTGAGGTGCTTATCGCGGAGGTGGAGGCGAGAATTTTTTTTCCGTTTGGAGGTTTGTCATCTTGGATAAGCAATAAAAGAAAATGCCGAGAATGGCAAATGGTGACCGGGCGGTAAATGCACCGAACCATGGCAGAATAATAAAAAAATAAAGTTTAATGTCGAAGTGGAAAGCAAGAGAATAGTGGCAGCGCCACACCAGTTACAAAACAACATACATCTTAGTGTCAGTCCAAATTACGCATAATAAGCAGTTTGAACTCACTGATGTAATGCCATTTATTTTATTTATTAAGTGTTAGTAGCTCAGTGAAACTGAGTCCAGCGCGAGGGAGACCTGACTCAGAGGAGGAGAGGTTAGTGAGGCCAGCGTCTCCACGGCAGGTGACAGCGCGCACGGATCCGCTGTGCCACGCATGGATGAAATAATGAAATAGGAAATAGGACTACAGTAACCGAAATATGTGCAGAATTAAGACAGTCAAGACGGCCCATTGTTTGGTGGACCGGGTACACCTTGTTCACTTTATAGCCTACAAATCATCCACGGGATTAATGACGCATATGAGTTAGCCCCCCCGACACAGCGTTTGTTCCTGGGGAGATGGATCCGTGCGTCCCGCCTCCTGTGCACCATGGATGTCTGAGCCTCAGCAACTAAAGACTCACAGACACTACTGCATTTTCCGTGTAATTTTCCACGAGTAAGATATTTCACCTATGGGAAATACAGAGGATGACTGAAAGTATTTTCTAAGTGGATCAATCATTTTCTGTCCTCATGTTTAACAGAGATTACGTAACCTGCGAATTAAACAGTTGTGTGAAAGATGTGAAACATTTCCACATAAATGATCAAACCTTTATGGAGTATCAGCGGATATAATTTTTTTTTTTTCATAGACAACGTTACAGACGTATGCCAGTAACTGTAGTGGAAACTTTATTTTGTAATGTTTAGTGATTTTCGGCACTTTTCAGTTAGAATTCGCCACGTTACAGAGCCAGAAAAGATTTTGCGGACGGCCCGCACATTCTCACGACTGCTCAACAGTTTGCGTGACGGCCCGCACATTCTCACGTCAAGTTAATTTTTTATACATCACAAAGTGATTTTCGTGCGTACGCAACGTTTATACATGAGGCCCCTGGGCTGTCTTTTTAGCCTTGTGGCATTCGGTTGTAGGTGAACTGCTGCCCTCTGTAGGTGAAAGCAAATATATATTGTACTTCTGGGGCAAGAGGCAGGCAGAAGAAAGCCTTTGCTAGGTCAATGACAGTGAAATGTGCGTGGGTGGGATTCAGATTCTGTAAGGCAACATAGGGGTCTGGAACGAGAATGTTTTCAGTAGTGGTAGCTTGATTGATTTCTCGTAGGTCATGTACCATTCTCCAACCTTTATTTTCTGCTTTTGGGACTGGCAGTATGGTTGTGTTCCATGGGGATTTGGTTGGTCTTAATACACCTGCTGTGAGTAGTCCTTGTATGGTGTCTTCAATCCCTTTCACCTGTTCCTGCTTGAGTCTGTATTGGGGCCGCTAGCAGGGCCATTGTTGTGGTCTCAATTTGACTGTGATCTGGTGGGCGGGGACACATCCTACATCATAGGGGTCTGTAGTCCACAATTTTTCTGGCACTCGTGAGAGCCATTTGTCTGCGTCTGGGTGGTTGGTATGCTTCCTTCCATGGTCTCTGTCCAACTCCTGTCTTTCCAGTAATCTTGAATTTATTCCAGCATGCTTGATTTTCCACATGGTTCCATCTGATGAGCGGAACACTTTTGGGACAGAGGTTTGCTGCCAGTCTTTGGTTAGTGCTGTCTTCATCATAGGTCCCAGTGATCTTGCTTCACATCCGACACCTACAGCAAGGGTTACATGTGATTCACTCTCATGTCCCAGAGCATACCAGGTTTTCTGTTCAGGGGTTAGTTCACAGTATGCAGCAACACCGTGTGTTCCCACATAGATGTCTGTGATGGAGATGTGTTCAGTCATTTCCTCTTTATTCTCTTCCCATGCTTGCTGGTACTCATCATCAGGTCTGCGTAGGTAGTTGTATGTGCAGTGTAGAGGATCCAGGGGAGGTACATATGGTCCCAGTGTGTTGATCCATGGTTTCCATTCCATGTAGTGGCGCTGTATTTTTGGTATATCCACTGAGGTGCTGCACAGTCTGCTCCAGTAGACCTGTGTGGTTTCTGGTGGTGTGTTTTGTTCCATTTCAGGTCCCATCATGAGTATCCAATCTCTGTACAACCAAAGTGAGAGCTGTGTCCGGGTTCTCGGCAGTAAGTCGGACTCGTTTCAGGTGAGGGTTGGCCTCCGCCAGGGCTGTGCTTTGTCACCAATCCTGTTTGTAATATTTAAGGACAGGATATCGAGGCGTAGTCGGGGTGGGGAGGGGTTGCAGTTCGGTGGGCTGGGGATCTCATCGCTGCTCTTTGCAGATGATGTGGTCCTGATGGCATCATCGGCCTGTGACCTTCAGCACTCACTGGATTGGTTTGCAACCGAGTGTGAAGCGGTTGGGATGAGGATCAGCACCTCTAAATCGGAGGCCATGGTTCTCAGCAGGAAACCGATGGAATGCCTTCTCCAGGTAGAGAATGAGTCCTTACCCCAAGTGAAGGAGTTCAAGTACCTTGGGGTTTTGTTCGCGAGTGAGGGGACAATGGAGCGGGAGATTGGTCGGAGAATCGGCGCAGCGGGTGCGGTATTACATTCAATCTATCGCACCGTTGTGACGAAAAGAGAGCTGAGCCAGAAGGCAAAGCTCTCGATCTACCGGTCAGTTTTCGTTCCTACCCTCACCTATGGTCATGAAGGCTGGGTCATGACCGAAAGAACGAGATCCAGGGTACAAGCGGCCGAAATGGGTTTCCTCAGGAGGGTGGTTGGCGTCTCCCTTAGAGATAGGGTGAGAAGCTCAGTCATCCGTGAGGAGCTCGGAGTAGAGCCGCTGCTCCTTCGCGTCGAAAGGAGCCAGTTGAGGTGGTTCGGGCATCTGGTAAGGATGCCCCCTGGGCGCCTCCCTAGGGAGGTGTTCCAGGCACGTCCAGCTGGGAGGAGGCCTCGGGGAAGACCCAGGACTAGGTGGAGATTATATCTCCAACCTGGCCTGGGAACACCTCGGGATCCCCCAGTCGGAGCTGGTTAATGTTGCTCGGGAAAGGGAAGTTTGGGGTCCCCTGCTGGAGCTGCTCCCCCCACGACCCGACACCGGATAAGCGGACGAAGATGGATGGATGGGTCTTATTTGCACGTGTTGTCTTATTAGTGCGTGTTGTCTTATTTGCACGTGTTGTCTTATTGTTGCGTGCTGTGGTTTATTTGCACGTGTTGTCTTATTTGCACATGTTGTCTTAGTGTGTGCTGTGGTTTATTTGCACATGTTGTCTTATTGTTGCGTGCTGTGGCCTCTCAGGGCCACCGTAAATGTGTAATACTGACAGCTAGTGTTTAAAATAGTTACTGCAGTACAAATTCAAAATACTGGAGAGTCGTCTCCCCCGCCCCCTTCTCCCCAGACTCGAAGTTCACGGAGGTGGAGACCACAGCATCCACAACAATGTTGCTAGACGCTAGTCTCACATAACCAGACATTACTTCACAGCACAGCGGAGTAGCTAACGTTAGATGCTGGCTATATTGACTGTCATAGAAGCCTGTGCTCACGCGGAGCTCTGTAACCAACTGACAGACACACTTTTTCGGCTTAGAATTACAGTATAAACCGCTAAAAATACCACTACCTTGCTGTCCTCTCCACTCGACAGACACACACACTTCCTAGGCTTAGAATTATGGTAGGAAATGCTAAAAATAACACTACCTTGCCGTCCTCTCCACCCGACTGACACACACTTTATTGGCTTAGAATTACGGCAACAATTGCTAAACACACTGCAAACTCACAGTCCTCTCTTCCCGATTTACAGCCCCCCTCTCTTGGCTTAAAATAACTCACCGTTGTCAGCTACAGCCGCTGAACAGTCTACATGTTCGTTTGCTGCTTTCATGGCTGTACTAACGCTACAGCTGTTAGTGTGCTGGGTTTACGTTTTTACAGGTATATCTGGCAACCCGGCCTTGCTGTCAAACTGGGCAGTTGATAACAACACACAGGCCAAAACACAAACATAAATTCTGTCACGGAACGGAAATTTCAAAAGGAGAAAATACTGGCATTAGCATTGTTATCAGAAAAGATAGTATTTCAACTTAGCATGTTTCCTTAATATCTGATGACGCATTGGGGTCATTTTTGGATTTATTACAGTAAATATATTACACATCGGACCTTTAAGTCTTGTTTTGTTCTCCTGCATCATTACCTTTTTTTATCTGAGCCATTGTGAACATGTCCTTTATAAAGCATCTGTATTTTTTTTATTGTTTTATTTATTTTTGTACCTTTCATCTATTCCACAGCATCCAACAGCTATGGGATCTGTTGCTGGTCATGTTGAGAACAACAACATATCTTTGGGGTCAAGGTGAATATTCGGGGCTATTCATGTCTATCTATTGATTCACTCATCTACAAAAAGCCATTTGAATATTTTCAAATCCTCACGCCAAATATTGTACGCCAAGTATTTTTCAGTTTTGGGCAGTTCACCACTTACCTTTTCTACCATCTGAAGCTATTCATTGGACTTGAACTGCTAAGATTTCAATAAAAAACTAGAAAAATTTGGGTGTTCTAAAACTTTTGACCAGTAGTGTGTGTGTGTATGTATATATATATATATACAAAACACAATAATTATCCTGTGCCTATGTTATCTCCTTACATATACCTACGCTCTCCGTCTCTGTAAGATTGGGAATGATTGAGAGTTCTCTTGGCACAGCTACCAGAAGACTTACAACTATCAGACAGGTTGCTCACGTCACATCTACATCTTCAAGCTCAGTTGGAGGCTGCTCAGTAACGCTCAGCGCTCACCAGAAAAGGGCTTTTAAGAGACTTCACTGCTCTCAATTGCAAGTCTATGGCATCACTTTGTCCATTTCTTTACCTGTACATGCGTAGATACAATATAAATGTTGTCAATGTACAAGAAAAAAAAAAAAAAAGGGTAGAGCTATTTAAAAATGCACTAGTCAAAAGCAAAAAAGGCTAGAGACAATAAAATTAACATTTAGAACAGCACACAAGGGGAGATTAATCAAAACAGTAGTTTCCAAGATATGTCACTAAACATTTTTCTTGTAATTTTACTAGATTGGATCTTTTTCAGAGAGGAAAAAAACAATTTAAAATCATTTATAAACAAAACAAGAATAAAAAAGCTTACAGCACATTTCCAGGCGGTCGGTAAAACCTAATTTTTGAAACTGTTGAGTATGCAGTTTGGGGTTGGTGTGTACTAACCGGCTGAATATTGGCTGATAAAACAGTCAGAGATCTTTACCAGCCACCTGATTCTTACAGTGAGAATTATGGCCAAAATCAATGTTGAATGTTTCCATTTTTCACAATAAAGATTAAGAATGCTATTTAATGCATGTATTTAGTTTTCCATGGCACAAAAACAAGGGAAGTATCAAACGGTGGATTATGTTACACCCTTACTTTTTATCATGTACAAACCTTGGATTTTATTTATGGATGAAGACCTGTTGGTGCTTTACAATTTATTAGGTAATGCTGGACAGGGGCGTCAGACTGGGGGGAAAAGGGGGACAGACTACCCAGGCCCCTCATGTTAGGAGGGCCCAAAAAGATGCTAGAATGAATAGCTGTGGATGCGGGGAGGGGCCCGTAGAAAATGCCTTTCTACAAAATGCCTTCAGGTGTCAGTCAGGACACGGGAGTCAGGTATTCCATTTAATATATTTAATCAGGAAGGTTATAGGTGGGACACATGTTTAAGCTTCACAGCAGAGGTGGAAAAAGTACTAAAATATTGTACTCTTATACTTTGATGAAATATTACACAAGTAAAGCACAGTAATAAGTAGTTCATTTAAAATGTACTTAGTTACATAAAAAAACCTGTAAAATGGGACGGGGGATCTCTCCCATGTAGGGAAAATAGGACAAGGGGTCATAAATTCAAAACTATTTTGTTTTTAATTAAAGAAAAATCTATACAAATGTATACACATGTAATAAAAACATAACGCATGTCACACATGACATTTAAGATCCTTAGAAAAGTATAATCTGCAATTCAGACCATTCCATAAAACGTTTTCAAACAATCAATTGAAAGTGAAAGTAACATAAACAACAATTAATAAGCACATTAAAGGTCCAATATGTAATATTTGTACTGTAATAAATCCAAAAATGACACCAATGCCTCATCAGATATTAAGGAAACATGTTAAACTGAAATACTATCTTTTCTGACAACAATGCTAATTTCAGTATTTTTTCTTTTTGAAATTTACATGACGGAATTTATGTTTATGTTTTGATCTGTGTGTTGTTATCAACGGCCCAGTTTGACAGGCAGGCCGGGTTGCCAGATATATACCTGTAAAAACGTAAACCCAGCGCGGTACAGCTGTAACGTTAGTACAGAAATGAAAGCAGCAAACAAATGAACAGGATCAACTATTATCCAAATTATCCAAATAATTATACTGTAATTTTAAGCCAAAAAAGTGTGTCTGTTAGTTGGTTACAGAGCTCCACGTGAGCACGGGCTTTTATGACTGTCAATATAGCCAGCATCTAACGTTAGCTACTCCGCTGTGCTGTGGAGTAATGTCTGGCTATGTGAGACAAGCGTCCAGCTACATTGTTGTGAATGCTGCGGTCTCAGCCTGGCAACCCCCGTGAACTTCGAGTCTGGGCAGGAGGGGGCGGGGGAGACGACTCTCCAGTATTTTGAATTGGTAGTGCAGTAACTATTTTAACTGCTAGCTGCCAGTATTACACACAATATTACATATTGCACCTTTAAGGCCAAATCAAGTGTTTGACTCCATAAATGACCAAAATAATATCTCTCCCATTTAGTGAAAATAGGACAAGGGGTCATACTGTAAATCCAAAACTATTTTCTTTTTACTTAAAGAAAAATGTATGAAAATGTATAAAAATCTATACAAATGCAATAAAAACATGAAACATGTCACACATGACATGTGAGACCCTTATAAATGTATAATGTGCAATTTTACTACAGAAAATCCCATAAAACATTTTCAAACAATCAATTGAAAGTGAAATCATGTGAAGTACATGCTGATCATTCGTCACTGTAGTGGTTCAAAGTCAAAGTTGAAGTTGTTTTTTAGTATTTGGATGGGATTTGTAATGTAGCGAAATACAATACTTTACTCAAAATGTAAAATTTTAAATTACAGCTTTTAAAAACTACTTGAAAAATACAAAATACACAACAAAACTACTCAATACAGTAACGTGAGCATTGTATTTCGTTACTTTCCACCTCTGCTTTACAGTAATAAGATTTTTGTGTGTGTGTGTGTGTGTGTGTGTGTGTTCGTGCATGCATGCGTGTGTGTGTTTGTGTGTGTTAATACAGATAAAAATGTATGTTACATTGCAAATAAACAATATCGAAATACAAAAAATTATTAAGATGCAGTGTAATAAAATGTATACTATGCAAGGAAAATAATTATCTTGAAATAATGATATGATCAATTTAACAAATAATGATTCCAAAATAAGTATAAAAATAATGAGTATGATAAATCATATACTGTATATATGATGTATTTTCAACCTGCAGTGACAAACAGTAGTCAGGCTGTAGCTCATTGAACACAATGAACCCTTCACAGCAATGTCTGTCTGAGGGACAGAAAGAAACATCCAGGCTCCTGGTCGCACCAACTCCATGGTCCAGCAGAAAAGTAAATCTAAAATGTGTGTGTATTTTTGTATGTTAATTACTTAGAGTTGATGTAATATGGGAAAAAAGCAAAGTATTCTTTAAACTGACAGTGTTAAAAGATGTTCGAAAAATGTTTAACATCATGATGATCAAGAGTCAGTGGGGAGATCATTGGATGATACATTTTTTTCGGTATTGTTCTTCCAACTCTTTCATTTCCTGTTCATGCCGTTTCCTCAAGTTCTCTGTTTCTTCTTTTAAAAGCCTTGATTGGTTTTGTTTGTCTTCCATTTCTTTTTCATGTGTTCTCCTCAACTCTTTCAGTGTTTCTTCTTTGTAAGTTAAGAGGTCTTTTAACTGCTTGTACTCTTGGCTAAGGCTCTCTGCTGACTCTTGTATCTGTCTCTCATGCCTTCGCTTCATGTCCTGTATTTCCTCCATGTGCTTCTCCACCAACGCTGCGAAGTCCTTGGTGTATTTCTGTCTGAACTCATTGAACTCTTCAGCCTGTTTTCTGGCCTCCTCTTCGTATTTCTTCTTCATGTCCTCCAGTTGTTTCTTATAGTTTTCCTCTAATTCTTTTCTCTCCTTTTCCTCCTGTTCTCTTCTGTTTCGATCTTCTTCTTTTCTTTTCTTTTCATATTTTTCTCTTTCCTGCTCATATTCTTCTTGGAGTTTTTTAAGTCTTATTTGCTCCTCATGTCGTTTCTGTTCATTTTCTTGATTTCGTTTGTCCCACCATTCCTCTCTTTCCTTTTCCCAGTCCCCTCGTTTCCTTCTCATCTCATCTTTACTCTGCTCCAACTTTTCTTCTGATTCTGACTTAAGAGCTCCAATTGTTTGCTCCCACTCCTGTCGTTGAAGTTCTTCCTGCCTTCTCTTCTTCCTGTCTTCTTCTTCTCTCATTTCCTGTTCTTTCTTTCTCTCCTTGCGCTCCTTGTTGATGTTTTCCTTCATTTCTTCCAGTTGTTTGGCTCTCTCATGTTCAATATCTGCTTTCTCTTGTTCCATTCTTCTCTTCACTGCTTCCATTTCCTCCTCATGTTTTCTTTGAAGCTCCTCCCTCTGTCTCTGCATTTCTTCTTCTTTCTCCTTCAGGATCTTCTCCACTTCCTTCTGTATGGCTTCCTCGGCCTCATGGAACATCTCTGAGGTGTAGCAGTTGCCTCCGTTTTTCTCCAGCATTTTGTTGGACTTCTTCAGCAGCTCTCTGACTTGTGTGTTATCATTCTTAACCTTATTATTGAAGACCTGGTATCTTCCTCCACAGTCACGTACCAGCTTTTCTAAAAAGTGACAGGATTCTATGTAACTCTCAATTGACTGAGGACTGAGATCATCTCCTCTGGTGAATATAATGATGATGAAGTCTCCTGACTTCTTACCAAAATATTTCTTGATCAGTTCCACAGATTGTTTTTCCTCCGGTGTAATGCGACCAATCTGCAGCACCAGTAAGAAGACATGAGGTCCAGGAGACAACATGCTGATGCAGTTCAGAAGCTCCAGTTGAACCTCATCATTGGACAGAGTCGTGTCGAACAAGCCGGGAGTGTCGACCATAGCAACAGGCTGTCCATCAATCTCTCCTGTTGCTTTCTCGCAAAACTTAGTGACAGAGTTTGGGCTCCCTTTAGATGTAAAATGTTTTTTGCCCAGAATGGTGTTTCCAGTTGCACTCTTCCCATTGCCAGTCTTCCCAATCAGCACCATCCTGAGACACTCTCTGCTCTGATGTTTATCATCATCTTCCTCCTCACTCTTCTTTTTAACATCACGCAGTTCAGTTTTAAGTCTCGCATTAGCTCTCTCCTGCTCTACAACCTTCTTCATCTGAGCCTTGGTGAACATGTCCTTTGTGAAGAATCTGGACTTAGTGACTCTCATCTTTTCCACACCATCCAACAGCTCTGGGATCTGCTGCTTGTCGTTGATATTGAGAACATATCTTCCTCTACAGCTCCCAGAGAGCTCCTGGATGTCCTTGTTACCCTTTAGAAAGTTATCAACAGCTGGAGCTTTAGGATCTGACTCCACTGTGAACAGGATCATAGTGAAGTCATTGACTGCAGAGCTGAATGTGTTCTGGATGGCCTCTAACTCTCCCTTGTCTTCATCAGTGAGGGGACCCACAGGTAGGACCAGGATGAAGGCATGAACTCCCTCAGGATCACAGAGGGAGATAGACCTGAAGGATTCCTCCATCACTGCCTCCTGAGGTTCTCCATACAAGGCAGGCAGCTCCACCAGGGAGACCCAACGTCCACACACCTCTCCCTGATGTTTAACACACTCTGATGAGTTGGACACTGAAGGAAACTCTGTCTGACCTAAAATGGCCTTGGCTGCTGAAGTCTTCCCTGCTCCTCTCCTGCCACAGAGAACCAGGTTCAAAGCTGGTTTGATGTGTTTCTTTTGAGGGAAGGTGAGGAAGGTTTCTTTGTTGACAAACACAATGTTCTCAATCTTCTCCATTAATGATCTATGGTTATCTTCAGACATGCTGTAGTATCTTCCTCCACAGTCTTTAAGGAGTACATTAACAGGGCCTTTCATTTCTTTCCACTGATGTGTCATAATGATCATTGAGTACTCAAAGGCATCTTGACCAAACAAACTCAGGATGAACTTCAGTGTTTGTCTGTTCTCCTCTGTGAATTCAGAAGGCTTCACTAACAGCAGCAGAACATTTGGTCCAGGAGGACAAAGAGTCACACAGTTTTTTATCTCTGCTCTAACCGCTTCCACAGACAAACTGAACATGTCTGGAGTTTTCACGACTGTTAGATGTTTTCCCTTCCACTTTCCACGTGTTGTAACACAGGGCTGTGAAGTGTTTTGGTAATTATACCTTTGGTCTCTGATGAAGTTACTAAGTCTTTTCTGTTTGTCCTCGCTTTTTCCCAGCAGCACAATCCTGAATGCAGATGCTGTAATAAAACAGAGAGAAGATGAGATGACATAAACTTAGTGCCCTCATTTATCATTCTTGCGTAGAAACGGGTGTATATGTTGGCGTAAGATTATGCTTACACTCCTCTCACCGCCTGATTTATGAAGCTGTGCGTACCTTTGAAATCCAGGTGTACGCAATACCTGCCCTTGATAAATGCCGCGGCTGAAAACGGTCGTCATTAGAATAGCACACCCCAATATATTCTGGGTTTTGAGGCCTCGCCCCTACAATTTACGACATGGCGAGACGTAATCCGGCTGAGAAGTTTTCAGAGGTGGAGATTGAAACCCTAATATCTCCAGTTCATTTGCACTAACGTGTGTACTATTTGGCAGCCTGAAAACTGGTATTAAAGGCTGTAGAAAGAATGCAGAATGGAAGGAGATCACTGATGCGGTCAACAGTGTTGCCGTGGTAAATCGGACTCCAACTGAAGTTTAGCCTATTTAATTTGTACATCGACACATTTTTCTATAGTCCTAATAGTAATATACAGGCTTCTATTGCAATCTCTTAGGCCTACATATGTAGGTGTACTTATATTTAAATAAACACACGGTAGCGGAGTTTATGCAGTGTCTTTTATTTTACTCGTGTTTTTTTTTCATGAGTCGGAACGATCGAGGCAACAGCTGAGGGAGAGCGCGTGTCCTCCGCCCCCCCGTGCTGGACCCGGTCTCCTGACAGCAGAGGGGCTGGAAAAACAAGCCAAAATAACTCTGTCAATGGCAGAAATAAATCATTTACTTGAAAGAGAAACAAAAACCTGAAGAATAAATAAAAATGTTGTGCATCGTCATGTTTCCTGTATTGAATATTATTGCCAAACATAACACTATAGGCTACCTTTTAAAAGCGAGGAATAATATCCTGTCTCCCAGTGGGGGCTGTTCTGGACACTGCTCTCTGGGCATCGGGTCATCTGGCTTCATCGCTACATTTATGGCACCGTGTTTTCCTGCGAGATGTTGTACAGAACCCCCCCAGGCTAAAGCAATGTTCCATACCGGCGCACAGACGTCTTCTTTTAGTTTGTCAGTGCGTTTTGTGATGTTAGGAATTGTTTTTCTGCGCATTTCCGCACTAACTCAAAACGTGCGTACATGTACACCACCTCCTGAGCTGGCGTAGGATTTGAGCGTGCCGTACGCCAACGTCCATATTGATAAATCTCAAAGTCACCGTGGTTTTGGGTGTACGCCAGGTGTACGCTGGAAATTTGGTGTACACAATTTTGATAAATGAGGGCCATTATGAGGCTGAAATCACTATGAGATCGCTTTAATCATCTTAATAAACAAACTTAATCTCCTACAAATTCTGTCAAAAAATTACTGTTAAATATAAATGTTCAATACGAAAATTATATTTTTAAGAAAATGCATCACTTTTCTGTGAAAATATATTTCGCAAATGAAAAGTAGCTAAATATGAATGTAACAGACAGGAGATACCAACATGTGAAAATATTCAAGATTTAATATGATTGATGTTCAATGGTGGGCAATTGTGGGATGTGTTTGGGTTAATCCTGAAGTAAAGATTCCACCAAACATCTATCTGCAAATACATGATTAGCATTGTGATAAATTTACTTACTGTCGGTCAAAGGGTTTTTCTCTGAGAGTGAGACTTCTTTAACTCCATGCAGACCTGTGAAAAGATGACATCATTAATTTGCAGCTTGTTGTTATAATTATGATTTTGTGTGAACAAAATTTTCCTTGGAATGTGTCTGCACATACCAGCAGCTTTAACAGTTTCTATGAGAGTAACCTTCTGTTTTGGGCTTTGATGATCCCCTGGTAAAGTAGATGTTGCATCCTCAAATGGTTCATAGGTCACGTGCTTTCCGTTGTTCTCCTTTGCAGTTTGACCCAAACGTGTTAACAGCTCTGAAGGATCAAGGTTCTTCTTCAAGTATCTGTACCTACATTTACTGATCAGGTCTTTTAATGGAGGGTGTTCCATGTATGTTTCCATGGAAGCTGAACTCTTCTTTTTTGGTGGTAAGATCAGCACCAATGAATGATCAAACGATTGATCACTGAAGAGTTTAAGGACTCTGCAGAGTCTCAGTTTGTGTTCTTCAGTGAAGCCTTCAGGCTGTAGAACCAGCAGGAACACATGAGGTCCAGGAGCAGAACATTTCACAAAGTTTTCTACTACATGTTGTTTTAGTTTGTCTTCAGAGATGGGATCGAGCAGATCTGGTGGGTTGATGACAACTATCTTTTTATCATCCAACAGTTTGCTGCCTTCATAAAAGCATTTAGAAGTATTTATTCTTCCCAGTATCAAGTTCCCCACTGAACTCCTCTCAGACCAGCTGTTCCCCAGCAGAACAACCCTCAGCTCAGACACTGTGAAAAACCCAAATAATTAGAAAAGGCAACTAACTCCAAACTTGCAAGTATTCATTAACATGTATAGTTGTATTGCTGTTTAACTTCAGGGGTTTAGTTACTTACTTACAGATTGTGCCTATGAAATATTGTAAACTCAAGATATTCTCAAATAACAGGATAACACAAGTTCAGTTTGACTCACTGCTAGGTGGCAGCCATTCATAGCTACTCCAGCGCTTCAGAGGATGCGGATCATCTGTGATTGAAGGACATAGCATTGTTTACTTAATCACATGTAACCTATAGACCTTCTCATGGCAGTAACACTGTCCATCATTCAAATTTCCCACAAAGTCTTCTAAAACTCACCACCACTGGATTAGGGACATTATGCAGAATGTTAAGATGGAAAAAATCAGATGTACCCTCAACGGTTCCATCAACAGATTCTACAAAACCTGGGACCCTCTGATAACTTATGTGAACAATTTACCTGGTCTGGAACTGGAACTCTGAATGTTTACACCTGCCCTTGGTCAGTCCTCTAATAAGGAATGTTAGGTGCACTTTTTTGTTTGTTTGTCTTTTTTAATTTTTTTTAATCTTTTGTCCGTCTGTTGTCTGTAACAAGTCTGTGAGATTGTTTTTGGGTTTGGTCTGTCTTTGTTTTCCTCTTGTTGGGACTGTTTTTCTATGGTTATTTGTAAAATAGAGAATATGATTGTTTAATATGATAATTGGAAAAGTACAAATAAAGTGTTTAAAGTCTTCTAAAACTTTGGACCAGACAGACATGTGGAACCCCAATCAGAACGCAACATGAGCAAAAAAAAGAAACCTTGTTTGATACATTACAGCATTACTGTAATGTATGAATTACAACTTATATTACAATTTATTGAGATTTTAATGTTATTTTAAGAATTTTGGGATCACTTTACTAGATAAAGGTACAACTACACACCCCTTCTAAGTCAAGTGTGTGGGTCAGGGAACACCAGGGTCCGCTGGGAAAAAAGGCAATATGCCACTGCAACTATATTACAATGAATCAAATAGACTGATCAGGAGAGCGAGCTCTGTCCTGGACTGTCCGCTGGACTCCATAGAGGAGGTGGGGGAGAGAAGGATGTTAGCTAAGCTGACATCCATCATGGACAACACCTCTCACCCCCTACATGACACTGTGGGGTCCCTGAGCAGCTCCTTCAGCAGCAGACTGATACACAAACGGTGTAAGAAGGAGAGGTACCGCAGGTCGTTCACCGCGGCCACTGTCAGACTCTACAACACCTGCACCACCCGATAATGTTGTAGTTTTCTGTTACCTGTTTCAATTACACACCACTCACCACGGCTCTATGTATATCTTTATTATTATTATCTGTATTTATATTTTTCCATTCCTAATACTTACTTTTTCAATATTATATTATGGTTAATTACCTTTACTATGTTATTTAATTACATATTATTCAATCTAATTTCACGTCAATTACTTACTTACATTACAATATTTTCCGTACTATGGCCACCTCACTTTACTTTACTTTACAATACTTTTTATATAATGCCACTTTACATTCATTCAGTACTTTTTGCACATTGTCTGTTGTTGGCCTGTTGTTTGTTTGTTTGGTTGTTAGTTGGTTTGTTTTTATTGTGGAAAAACTGCTGCTGTAACAAGTGAATTTCCCCATAAATAAAGTATTATATAATCTAATATAATGTAATTTAATCTAAATATAATCTCAATAAAAGACAGGAATTGATTAATTGCAATCATACATTGAATCCTGCAAATAAAACCAGACTAAATTAAATCCTTAATTAATTTAAATAAACAGATTGGTAATTGTGTTGATATTTTACTGACTACACTTCTTCCGACCTTACTAGATCCACAGAAGGCAGTCAGCCTTAACTTCTCTCTTGCTCTTGGAAGACTTGATAGAAAAACAAGCCTCACAGCAGCTATAAAGATAATCTCCCAACATGTAAAACCACTGGAACCCTCTCTACTCTTTCCATTTCTGTGAAAATCTACTTTGCAATAAACCAGATTCTACTAGTTCTTACTGCTTAATTTCCCATTGAACATAAGAAAGTAGAGATAATTAGCCAACTAGTCTAAACATGATGCCGTGGGTTGGCTTTTCTTCCTCCCTCCCTGATATTCTGAGTCATCAGCTGCCACTGTGACACAGATCTGAGACCTGCTGCAACACAACAAGTCGATACCAGACTAATACAATAGGGACCCAGCTCAAGTTGTGTTAGATGGATATGCCGAATACTTTCCCTGTCATGTAGTCATGGGTGATCATAACCAGGGCTTTAACACTTGTTTAATCACCAGACAACATGGCTAGGAGATTTTTTAATTTACCAGCCAATCTGATTTTCCACTAGCTACATTTTTTTTCTCCTAACTAACTTTACTATAATATCAGCTCCTCCTCACACCGTTATGTTCATGTTCTCCATTTCAGCTTAGCTCATAATCAATACCACACGCTAGACACATATACATGGTTGACACGCCACCAGATAGTGTTCATGGGAAATCTACAAGCAGTGTTGCCAGATAAAGATTAAGTTTCCAAGCCAAAGACACACATTTCTTAAGCAAAAAAGACCAATCTGGCAACATTTCTGCAGCCTGCCGATTCAGACAGATGCTTCACTTAATTTCATAACCGGCCAAATTGGTTAGTAACTTTAGAGTGTTAACCGCCAAAGTTCATTTTTACCCACAGTTGGCGGGTGTCAGTTTAAAGCCCTGATCATAACCTTTCTTTCAAGTTATCACAGTTATGATTATACATCACTATTATACGTTTTATCTAATATTCCTATTTGAATGACACAAAAAGGTAACATTTGTCCTATATTAGGTGTCCCAGGTTATGGATTTTTTTTAAAAAAAATTTTTTATTCCTGACAGAAAAAGTGTAAATGTCAGCAACAGTAAATCACTGAGAGAGAAGTGACATGGCAGCAAATTCAAACAGCACACCGGCTGGTTATGTGAATCCACTAGACTTTAATGTTTAGTCCCACCAAGTGGCACTCTGTTGGCTCTGCAACCTTTGGGGAATAGCACACTCCAAAAAAAGAAAGAAAACAAATATCAGGGATACAAAACATATTGATCAATGTTGCAATTTTTTAATGACACACGTCTCAGTATCACTTCAAAAGTAAGATTTTTTAAATAATGATTTTGTTAAAGTGATGAAGATAGCCTACTGCCCATTCAAAATATCAGTTGGTGGTCCAGCTGTGAAGCCTCTGCTCACTGTCACTGAGATACAGTTATTATTGGTTCTCATAATTAGTTATGTGTTAGATTAAAATAAGGCTGTTTTTATTATAGGCCTATATACAATATGTGGAAAGAGAGAAAAGACAGTATTTTGTTATGACTGCACTCACCTGATGCTGCAGTCGCCATAATGTCACTCTGCTGGTAACGAGATGATCTGGAGACCAACTGATGTACTAAGAACCTAACAGAAGAATAATTTAAATGACCTTATACTTCACACATCAAAATATATTTTTTTACAGAGCAAACTCTGTCCGATCCCTGCACCACCACAGTGCAGATTTAACTAACCCTCTGGTGGTTATGATTAATAATGTAGAGATCTGTGTGTATAATTCTATAACATAGATGAGTTATGTCTTAACGTTGTAATGCATTGTATAGCCTACATCATTTGTGATTACGTTTTTCTGTAATTTGTTGACAGGTCTCATAAAGGAGATTTCAGTAACTAGATTAATAAAGATGATATAATAGCCTTTAAATGAGCAACAACAAAAATGAGAAACCAACGTCGTTGTGTAACTTTGATTGGTTATGTAGCCTAACTCGTCTATCTGGTTTTTCCAGAAGACTATTTATTTTAAACGTTCTTGTATGTTGTTTAATGTCGTGCGTTTCCTCCTCCAACAGCCAAACTGGCATTTACCTGAAGTTATTTATCTAAAGTTGACAGTGTTTCAGTGTGTTTATGTTTCTTACTTTATAAATAAAGCATATATATTTGCTTCATTGACATTTGGCTCAGCCTGCTATAAAAGATAAAAACTAAACGTCGGAACATAATGTAACTTTATGTAACTCCTCTTCCTCGTTCTTCAGTTAGGCGACGTCTAATGGCATCTTAAGTTGATGTAGAAGTTCAGCTAACCTTTGTCGGAGAAGCCTACAGACATTATTTCAGATGGGTATATCATTTCACTTTGACTAAAAAAAAACCTGGACTTAAGAACAAAAACAAAATAGTTGTTTTTGTGCCTCCAACACATAGGCTTACTATTATTAACCTGCGCATTCACCTGAAGTAATTTATCTGAACCTGGCAGTATGTCAAAGTGAGCTTCTGTAATTCTGTCAGTCAGTATTTTGTGTGAGTGAACAGAAAGATGTTCCCAGCTAAATTACTGTGATAATAAAAATGTGAATCTGATCTGACACTCACCTGAGTATATTGCTCTGAAGCAGACCTGTCCGTCGCTTTGTGGCCACTCTTTTTATTATAATCCACGGCGACGCGCTTCCGTGTGTGTGTGTGTGTGTGTGTGTGTCTGCTGAAGACGTGTCGCGCTGCGTCCGTGCTTCTGCCACCACCTCCGATATGCGGCAGGAATCAGGTGTGGGGTGGGACTTATAGGCATGCTGATAATGGCTGATTATTATTATAGTCAGTGGTGGAGGAAGTACTGAATTTCAGTACTTAAGTAAAAGTACAAATAACCAGAGACATATTTACTTTAGTAAAAGTAGAAGTACCACAATGACAACCCTACTTAAGTAAAAGTAAAAAGTAGCCTACCTGATTTTAAATGTACTTTAAAATAAAATTAATTGCGTAACGATTTCTTCTCTTATTCTTATTTGCATATTAAGTTGGTTAGTTCGTTAGTTTGCATCTTGGTCAGTGAGGGCACTGTGTCTAGCGACACGTGATTTACAAAGAGGTGGTTCAGTTATTTTGATGCTGAGTTTTGTCAGTATCCATACTGTCCACTACCACAAACAAGGCCTGGCTTTAAAAAAAAGTTCCTATCCTAACCAGTATAAAACGGAAATATAGCCTATTGTTAGAAGCGGAATGCGGTTGCTTGCATTCATGGATGTATTTTAAGACGTTTTTATTTCCTTTAACCATTTATTTATTAGTTGTTTATTTGAATAGGGACAGATAAAAAAAAAAAAAACGTAGATTATTACATAAAGAACAATCCGATGGCTGTATCACAGTGTTTATAGCCATGGCTAATTCGCAACACCTGTCCCTAGAAGAGCTTTTAACAGTTAAAATAATAAAAGAGTCACATTTTTACAATGAATACAATAAAAGGTCCTGAAACCAGTTAACAGCAATACAAATAAGTGTAGTAAATAAACACATTCACTCGTACTCACACAGATGCACACCTCCCATACACACAGCTATACATTTCATATGGCATGATCACACTGCTGCTGCTGTATAAACCATGCTTTTGATAGTTTTTTAAAGGTTGACAATTTAGTTAGAGTCTTTATATTTGTAGGAAGCCAGTTCCACAGATTGGCTCCTTTCATAGAAAAAACATTTTGGGCAAAAGAGGTTTTACAAAACCATATGGGAGCGTAAGCAAATAAAGTGTGTGAAGCAGCGAAAACGGGGAGGAGATGTGAAGAGGTCCAGCCAAATAAATAAGATATGAACGTGTCTTACGCAGCCTGGCGGAGAAGTAAACGACGCTGTGGAGAGAAATAGAACATTTTCATTTTCACTTTTACCGGAGGCTGTATTACCGAGGGTGAGCGGCGCTGCGCCCGGGCTCTGGAGCACCGGAGCCGGCTTGGAAGCCAATGAAGGTTTGGCGGTGCCCCATATATACAGTATCTATGGCAACCAAACTTCACTGGTGAAACAAACATTTTGGCAGGGGAAAAAACTGATCAGAAAATGTAACGAAAATGTAACGGAATGTTGTAGAATGTAGTGGAGTAGAAAGTATAGATAATTGCTGCAAAATGTAACAAAGTAAAAGTCAAAAGTATGCACTATTGATTCTACTTAAGTAGGCTAAAGTAGGCCTACAGATAGGTTACGTGCAAAATTTACTTAAGTAACGAAGTATTTGTACTTTATTCCACCACTGATTATAGTTTATAGCAGTATTAAAGCATAAAATGAGGTCCCACTTTACCTAACAATGCTGTCCCACATTATCTAACATGTTCAGGAACGTGGGACACTGACACAGATTATATTTTTGGTTTTTACAAACGAAGAATTATTTTACACATTGTTGTGTATTCTAGAGTTTAATCAAGATGAATTGATTAAACATTTAGTTGTCTACTAATTCCAGTCACCATTTGTTTGGAAAAGCACCCCCTGATGGTTTTAGGGTTGTAAAACATGTTATAGGTTATTATTATTGTTATTATTATATTTATTATTGGCTTTTTATTGGCTAAATATGGTATGGTTGGACACTGAAGGAATTAAACTCAGTTGGTGCATGGTTATTATACAGAGATTGTTTACTGTTTTCACATGGCTGATTGATTTGAGTGTGGTGGCATGTGGTCAGAGAACAGGTATAAAAACTGTTTCTTTCAACACACCATCACACTCATGAACCCTTAAATCAAACATGTGATGACACTAAACAATCCCTGTCCAATTATTCTTCTTTTACCTCCACCAAGGTATCCCAATCTGAAGCTTTTTTGACCCCAATCCGAATCCTTTAATATACTTACTGTATTTTTTCCTAAATGTTGACTAAATGTTGACTAAATCTTGTATCTGACTCAGTGAAATAACTGCTGTAGATACTAAATGTGCTACACTGGGTTGGACTGGTGGAAAGAGGCGTAATATCAGCAGAATTTCAGCTCAACTGAAGGCAAATACAAATTGAAAAGCCGAATCATCTATCAATATTGTAGATACATTTTTCAACAGCACAAGGGTGGTTGTAATCAGTATTGATAATGTAACGAAATAAAACCGTGTCTCTAGGCAACTCGGATAAAGGTTAGGCTATGTTTTCTTTTTTTTATATGTAAAACAAGGGACAATTCAGAGAACAATACAGAGAACAACAAGCCCGAAGAGAATAAAAGGAATAAGAATGTAATTAGAAACAAGAATGATGATAATAATAATTTAATAATAAAATTAATAATATTGAATAAAAAATGTTTTACAAAAACAAAGAGACAGTGTATCACCAATGGATGGTCAGGGTGGGGCTACAGTGTGACATACTGGTCAGAGGGCGCATTAATAAGCACGTTGCAAAACTATTTCTCCCAGGAAGAGGCACACGATGCAGCAAAGTATGGGGTTGACATATCATATGAAAAGGTTATGTTTTAATTTGTTAAATCTCTGAATTTTACATTACATTTTGTTTTTGCCATTTTTGATTACATGGAGTTTACATTTCTTCAGTTAAGCTTTATTTATTTATTTACAGGATCTCTTTTATGAGGCAAAACAGTCATTGCTTAATGTGTGTGATTTTATACATGAAAAACATCAAACCTTAATTTTAGCAAAATTTACTGACAAATCTATTAACACACCTTCACATTGTTCTCTGCAGTAACCAATCTGAGCTCTAAGTTGCTCTGAAACACTTTTTTATGATGTGAATAAGATTTAAATTCTGCTTTCTGTAGGTTTTCACACCCAGCAGTTGGCTTCCAGTTGAATTAGTCTCTGATGTTTGCAGCAGACATCATGGCGACTGCAGCAATAGGTGAGTCTTTATTAGTCTGAATAACAGTCTAAAAATAATGACAGTATGTCATAACAGGGGTGAGAGGACGGGAAGGGTTTTCAGTTGGTGGCAATCTGCAACGTTACCGCTAGATCCCACTAAATCCTACACACTATTTAACAACATTATGCTGCATATTAATGATATCTTTTTACAGGGATGCATGGATTTAAAAAAAAACCTGTGCAACTCCCAGAGAAAAACCCTGTGACTCAAAGTAAGTTAATGTATCACAACATTTATTATGTATTTAAAGATAGGTTTTTGGTGGCATCTTTTTCTCGACAATTAACCCAAACACATCCCATAAATCTTCGCTATTGAAAAGCAATACAATAAAATAAAAAAATCCTTAAATAATTAAATGTCAGTATTTCCTATATTTTGTCACTTTAAAGTTGATAAAAACATGTTAGGGGAAATGTGACGCCGCTTTTTCTTTGAAATGTATAAAAATGTTTGTTGCTAACACATACATTCCCATTGACGTCTTCAACCTCTACATACACTGCTCTGTATGGACAAAACACTATTTCCTGTAATACCACCGATCGCTGCCATACAATCATTTCAATTTCTGACCACTACTTTTCCTAAAGTATAATTTCTTATGTAAAACAGATGTATATGAATATAATATGCAGGCGATTGAGTTGGTATTTGAAATGCACCTTTAAACTCAGGTTAATTGTGAATAATATTATAGTAGGTGATGAATAGAAGAAAGCAGAAATGAGTGTCGTTTACATAAACTAGTCTCGCATTGCCAGATCTCCATAGCGCTGCGGAGGAAGGTCTGGCTAGTCAACACAACATTCCTGAAATGGAGAATAAATGTCAGGGGTTGTTTGCATTCCTTTAAACCAATCACATTCGTCTTGGGCGGCGCTAAGCTCCGGACGCATCGAGTGTGGCTCTGCAAAATAGTCCCGGGAAGGAACTAGTTTTGGTTGAACATACAACAACAAAACAGTAATGTGAGCTATTTAAATTAGGTGGATACATGTTTACACATAATTTGCTCTCACCAGTGTATCCCAGTATGTATTTTGTGTATAGCTATGCCAACCATTCGGTCCCAAAACATCCCAGTTAAAGAGTAAATACCGTATATATATTCTTTTAAAAAATCTTTACAGTCATTCCCTGAACGAACCAAGCTGACCTGCAACGGCTGGGCAATATATCGATATTATATCAATATCGTGATATAAGACTATCGTCTTAGATTTTGGATATCGTAACATCGTGATATGACATAGGTAAGTACTTTCCACCTCTGGTGTAGTGAGTTTATGTCATCTCATCTTTCTCTCTGTTGTATTACAGCATCTGCATTTAGGATTGTGCTGCAAGGAAAAAACGAGGACAAACAGACACAAATTTGTAACTTTATAATCGGGAACCACATTTTTCATTACCAAAGAACTTCCTCAACCAGGCAATGTGTGGCAACCTGTGGAGAGTGGAGAGGAAAACCATTAACGGTCGTGAAAACTCCAGACATGTTTAGTCTGTCTGAGGAGAACTTGAGAAGAGAGGTGAAAAACTGTGTGACTCTTTGTCCTCCTGGACCAAATGTTCTGCTGCTGTTAGTGAAGCCTTCTAAATTCACAGAGAAGAACAGACAAACACTGAAGTTCATCCTGAGTTTGTTTGGTCGAGATGCCTTTGAGTACTTAATGATGATTGTGACACATCAGTGGAAAGAAATGTCCCTGTTAGTGTACTCCAGAACACATTCAGCTCTGCAGTCAATGACTTCACTATGATCCTGTTCACAGTGGAGTCAGATCCTAAAGCTCCAGCTGTTGTTAACTTTCTAGAGGATAACAAGGACATCCAGGAGCTCTCTGGGAGCTGTAGAGGAAGATATGTTCTCAATATCAACGACAAGCAGCAGATCCCAGAGCTGTTGGATGGTGTGGAAAAGATGAGAGTTGCTGAGTCCAGATTCTTCACAAAGGACATGTTCACCAAGGCTCAGATGAAGAAGGTTGTAGAGCAGGAGAGAGCTAATGCGAGACTTAAAACTGAACTGCAGGATGTCAAAAAGAAGAGGGAGGTGGAAGGTGATGATAAACATCAGAGCAGAGAGGCCGAGGAAGCCATACAGAAGGAAGTGGAGAGGATCCTGAAGGAGAAAGAAGAAGAAATGCAGAGACAGAGGGAGGAACTTCAAAGAAAACATGAGGAGGAAATGGAAGCAGTGACGAGAAGAATGGAACAAGAGAAAGCAGATATTGAACATGAGAGAGCCAAACAACTTGAAGAAATGGAGGAAAACATCAACAAGGAGCGCAAGGAGAGAAAGAAAGAACAGGAAATGAGAGAAGAAGAAGACAGGAAGAAGAGAAAGAAGGAAGAACTTCAGCGACAGTGGTGGGAGCAAAAACTTGGAGCTCTTAAGTCAGAATCAGAAGAAAAGTTGGAGCAGAGTAAAGAAGAGATGAGAATGAAATGAGAGGACTGGGAAAAGGAAAGAGAGGAATGGTGGGACAAAGGAAATCAAGAAAATGAACAGAAACGACATGAGGAGCAAACAAGACTTAAAAAACTCCAAGAAGAATATGAGCAGGAAAGAGAAAAATATGAAAATAAAATAAAAGAAGAAGATTGAAATAGAAGAGAACAGGAGGAAAAGGAGAGAAAAGAATTGGAGGAAAACTATAAGAAACAAGGGTACTTTTATCCAAAACTGAAGGATTATCCAGAGTAGTTTATCCGGCCAAAGTCTTAGATGTTCCAAAACCTTTTATTAAGAAAATTGATTCTACATTCAATTTCATATGGAAAAATAAGCCTCACTATTTAAATAAAAATACTTTATGTAATCCATACACTCTAATATAATGTTCAAGGTGAACTGGATTAAACATTATATAAAAAATAAAGAAAATCCGTGGTATTTCGTTCCAAACTTTATTTTTACTAAAGTGCAATTTTGATGTTGATAAAATCCCTCTTCAGCTATCTAACTTTCATAGACAGGTTCTTTTATGTTGGCTTCTTATTTACAGTATAAACACAATTTTTCACCCCACAAACATGTGATATGGAATAATAAACATGTAAAGTATAAGAACAAGTCAATACTTTATCCCAATTGGGTCCAAAACAATATTTTATTGATTTCCCAGTTGATTAATGACAACGGACACCTACTTACATAATGAAGTTTAATATTCCAATAATTGCACAAGAATATAGTGTTTGATGCTGTACCCACGGGTTATGTGAGACTGCTGCAGGGTAGTAATGTGTCTAATGACCAGTCAACATTTAGAACAGATGTTTTATTAAATGGCATTGACACAAAGGATAAAAAGTGCAATAATAGATATTTGACACATTGCCCCACAGTTGCTCGATGCAAACATTATTGGAATAACCACTGTGGAATATCAATTTGAATTTGATTTGGACCTATTATAATACATATATTGTTAGTAATAAAGTAAATTTAGTATATTTCAAAATTGTCCATTGCATCTACCCAACAAATCACATTTTAAAGAAATATGAATCTGATCTTTCTGAATCCGGCATATTTTGTGGTGTTTTCACAGAGACGACTGCACATTTGTTTTGTGAAGGTTTTTATGTCGGATTGTCCTGGATTGATGTGGAGGATGTATTTCATGTATTGTGTGGCTCTAGGATAAAATTACAAATAAGTAGAGACATTATTTTTTACTAAAATGATTTGAATAAATGCATGTGTTCATTTTGAATCTTTTCATTTTATTTGGAAAATGTTATATCCATAAATTTAAATGGTCTGAAAGAAAACCGAATATTCACTAATTTAAAAATGAAATTATATTGTATTTTGAAACTTTAAAAGGACTGACAAATAAGAAAGCCATCCGGACTCTGAACATTTATAATGCCTTATAACCTCTTTAATGTAAATTTCATGCACCCCTTTTTTCATGTATGTATGTATGCATTTAATGTTTTCAGTGTGTTTGTGTATTTGTATTTGAGTAATAAAGTTTTTTGAAGAAAAAAAAAAAGAGTTCATGGATGGGTCAAATCAACCCGCTCCTCATTCAGGAGGCAACGGAGCAATACATCCATGATATCGCCACTGAATCAAATCACATTCTGATTCAAAAGGTACCAATTCAATTTAATGAGATATATATATATATATATATATATATATATATATATATGTATATATCTGTTATAATACCAATTTTGCTGGCATATGAAAGATTCTCAGATAACTAAAACTGTCAATTCTAGCCTACAAGGTACCATCTAACCTGGTGCATTATCAAAAATATAAACGACGTTAAGAATTGAGAAGTGCTTTCTTTTAGAGGGTGTGACAGAGATGGTATATCTAAAGCTATACATCTGTGAAAATTGGGATTGGGTTCAGTTCTCCACAGGTGTGACTCATGAATGTGTGGTGGAAATTTTCCTTGAAGCAGCAGCATTAGTGATATTCATGATAAAATCAAAACGAATAACGACCGTTTGAGAATTAAACCAAAGTTTGGTCTTTGAGTATTTATTTACATTTGCAAATGGAGAAAACAGTTTCAAAGGTACACGCAGCACAACTGAAAATGTCTTTCTAACCTAAAGTCTAAACATCCAAACATCATATAGTGAAGAAACTCCGTTAAGCCACCCTTCTAAATGTATCTTTTAGTATGGCCATAGTTGAAAAGAGACATCATTAACAGTCAAACCATTGTCTCACCTTCTCCTCTGCTCCTGTTCTTTTCATTAGCCTAAACAACAGTTAATCTCAGGAGGCAGAAGGAGACACGGTTTGTGGCCTTCTCGACTTCGTCTGCTAAAAAGTCAACGTGAGAAGGTTAAAACTAGTAAAACTAAATAATTCTACTGGGCTATAGTTCACGGTTGCCAACTATTTCACTTGGAGCCTTTTGAATCTACACATGAAGAAGCTAAATCTTGTGGCGTTATAAAACAATCATTAAACCAATGGTTAATATCATTAAACAAATGGTTAAAAAAAAATTTGCCACAACAAATGACAGACTGCTGGGACCTGGAAAATAAACCAAATAAAGATTATGGCTGGACGATAACTGGAATGGTTGTCATCATATGATGATTCATTTAAAAGTTGACAACTAACTTTAATTGATTAATCTTTGCAGCTCTAGTTTCAACTAAGACCTTTGTATATACTATAAATGGACTACTTTTGTAAGGCTAAAACAAATAGATGAGTTTTTGGGCATTACACGTTCTACATATTCAACCAAGATTTTTGTTTTGTTTTTTCTTATTCGTGGTATTTCTTGTTCTGTATTTGTGTTGGTTGAGGACAGGGGTGTCGGACTTGGGGTGGAAATGGGACTGAGTACCCAGGGCCCTTATGAGAGGAGGGGCCAAAAAGATACTAGTATGAATAGCTGTGGATGCGGGGAGGGGCCCATAGAGAATGCCTTTCTACAGGGCCCAGAATTTTGAGCTACGCCCCTGGTTGAGGGAGGTGAGGGTGGGGTGGAATATTGTGTTTTGATATTTCTATAAGTATCATTTGGGAATAATGTGAAAAACTAAACTAAAAAACATGTTTTAAAAATCCCTTAAATAATAAATGGACCCTCCGCGGCGTTGTAAAGGAAGGTCTGGCAAAGCGAGACTATATATGGACCCTAATGGGAGTCACTGTCCAAAGGCAATACCATCATCAGCTACAGTCAATAAACAATAAACTGTCAATCAATCAAACAACCAATCCCTTCCAGAGTACCTGTGCTTGGAGGATGAGCCTTGCTGAGTGTGTGAGAGCAGCTCAGCTGTCTGAGTTGAGGTTTCCACAGCAGGCGTCCTTGACCTGAGGTCGAGGCTGAGCTCTGGTACCAAACAGAAGGATTTCTGAGTCCACTCAACACTCTCTGCAGCACATATCGGCTTTTTGTTGCCATCTTCTATATCGAGCTGTCCAGTCCTTGCTGTTTGGATGAAGCCATTCATTTTGGCGTGACTTTGACAGCGAATAACTTTACCTCAGAAGCATTTAAAGACTCTATTTGCCAATTTATTTTTTTATTATTTCTAAAGAAACACGACAATGTATAAAAGGCTCCATTACCTTGTATCTCACATTATGGCTCCTTAGCAAGCATTTTTGTAAAAATAAGCAAACAATTGTGTCATAACCACACAACGTGCACAGTAGAGAAATTACCGTACAGTACAGGAGAAGCTTGCAGGCAGTTTCTACTTACATTACACAATATATACTATATATACTGTATATTATATATATATATACAATACACAATAATTAGCCTGTGCCTATGTTATCTCCTTACATATACCTATGCTCTCCGTCTCTGTAAGATTGGGAATGATTGAGATTTCTCTTGGCACAGCTACCAGAAGACTTACAACTTTCAGACACGTTGCTCACATCTACATCTTCAAGCTCAGTTGGAGGCTGTGAAGTAACGCTCAGCGCTCACCAGAAAAGGGCTTTTAACAGACTTCACTGCTCTCAATTGCAAGTCTATGGCGTCACTTTGTCCATTTCTTTAACTGTACATGCGTAGATACAATATAATGTACAAGAAAAATTTAGCCTACCTAAAAAAAAAAAAAAAAAAAAAAAAAAAAGGCGGAGCTACTTAAAATTGCACTAGTCAAAAGCAAAAAGGCTAGAGAAAATAAAATTTAGAACGGCACACAAGGGGAGATTAATCAAAATAGTAGTTTCCAAGATATGTCACTAAACATTTTTCTTGTAATTTTTTTTTGATTTGATCTTTTTCAGTGAGGAAAAAAACAATTTAAAATCATTTATAAACCAAACAAGAATAAAAAAGCTTACAGCATAAAACCTAAGGGTTTTGAAACTGTTGAGTATGCAGTTTGGGGTTGGTGTGTACTAACCGGCTGAATACTGGCTGAAAAAACGATGACGATCCAAAATCAATGTTGAATGTTTCCATTTTTCACAATAAAGATTAAGAATGCTATTTAATGCATGTATTTAGTTTTCCATGGCACAAAAACGAGGGAAGTATCAAAAGGTGGATTATGATAGACCCCTACTTTTTATCATGTATAAACCTTGGATTTTATTAATGAATGAAGACCTGTTGGTGCTCTACAATTTATTAGGTAATGCTGGACAGGGGTATCGGACTGGGGGAACTGAGTACCCAGGCCCCTCATGTGAGGAGGGCCCAAATAGATGCTAGAATGAATAGCTGTGGATGCGGGGAGGGGCCCATAGAAAATGGTGGTGAAAATGGTGGGAAAAGTACTAAAATATTGTACTCAAGTAAAAGTACCTATAATTTGATGAAATATTACACAAGTAAAAGTAATAAGTAGTTCATTTAAAATGTACTTTAAGTAAAATTTACTTAGTTACATAAAAAAAAAACTGTAAAACAGGATGGGGAGATCTCTCCCATGTAGGGAAAATAGGACAAGGGGTCATAAATCCCAAACTATTTTGTTTTTAATTAAAGAAAAATCTATACAAATGTATACACATGTAATAACCACATAATGCATGTCACACATGACATTTAAGATCATTAGAAAGGTATAATGTGCCATTTGAGTTCAGTCCATCCCATAAAACGTTTTCAAACAATCAACTGAAAGTGAAACTGCCATACATGTTGGTTCTGAGGGCAATCCTTTTCTTCACAAACATAAACAATTAATAAGCACATTAAGGCCAAATCAAGTGTTTGACTCCATAAATGACAAAAAATAATATCTCTCCCATTTAGTGAAAATAGGACAAAGGATCATACTGTAAATCCAAAACTATTTTGTTTTTACTTAAAGAAAAAGGTATAAAAATCTATACAAATGCAATAACAACATGAAACATGTCACATATGACATGTGAGACCCTTATAAATGTATAATGTGCAATTTGAGTTCAGATCATCCCATAAAACGTTTTCAAACAATCAATTGAAAGTGAAAGTATTATACATTGTTAGTTCTGACCACCTCCATCTCGTTCTCAATCTCCTACAGAAAGACTTGGCGCCTGGTAGGCAGCCTACATGCTGATCATTCGTCACTGTAGTGGTTCAAAGTCAAAGTTGTTGTTTTTTACTCAGTAACGGATGGGATTTGTAATGTAGCGAAATACAATACTTCACTCAAATTGTAACATTTTAAATTACAGATTTTAAAAACTACTTGAAAAATACAAAATACACAACAAAACTACTCAATACAGTAATGTGAGCACTGTATTTCATTACTTTCCACCTCTGCTTTACAGTAATAAATTTTGTGTGTGTGTGTGTGTGTGTGTTCGTGCATGCATGTGTGTGTGTGTGTGTGTGTAAATACAGATAAAAATGTATGTTACATTGCAAATAAACAATATCGAAATACAAAAAATTATTAGGATGCAGTGTAATAAAATGTATACTATGCAAGGAAAATAATTATCTTGAAATAATGATATGATCAATTTAACAAATAATGATTCCAAAATAAGTATAAAAATAATGAGGATGATAAATCACATACTGTATATATGATGTATTTTCAACCTGCAGTGACAAACAGTAGTCAGGCTGTAGCTCATTGAACACAATGAACACTTCACAGCAATGTCTGTCTGAGGGACACAAAGAAACATCCAGACTCCTGGTAGCACCACCTCCATGGTCCAGCAAAAGAGTAAAACTAAAATATATATGTGTGTATTTTTGTATGTTAATTACTTACAGTTGATGTAATATGGTAAAAAGCAAAGTATTATTTAAACTGACAGTGTTAAACACCTGCAGTTAAAAGATGTTCAAAAAATGTTTAACATCATAATGATCAAGAGTCAGTGGGGAGGTCAAAGGATGATACATGTGCTTTTGTATTCTTCTTCCAAATTTTTCATTTCCTGTTCATGCCGTTTCCTCAACTTCTCTGTTTCTTCTTTTAAAACCCTTGATTGGTTTTCTTTGTCTTCCATTTTTTCTTCATGCGTTCTCTTCAACTCCTTTATTTCTCCTTTCAGTGTTTCTTCTTTGTGAGTTAAGAGGTCTTGTAACCGATTGTACTTTTGACCATGGCTCTTTTCATCCTCTTGCATCTGTCTCTCATGCCTTTGCTTCATGTCCTGTATTTCCTCCATGTGCTTCTCGACCAACGCTGTGAAGTCCTTGGTGTATTTCTGTCTGAACTCATTGAACTCTTCAGCCTGTTTTCTGGCCTCCTCTTCATATTTCTTCTTCATGTCTTCCAGTTGTTTCTTATAGTTTTCCTCCAATTCTTTTCTCTCCTTTTCCTCCTGTTCTCTTCTGTTTCGATCTTCTTCTTTTCTTTTCTTTTCATATTTTTCTCTTTCCTGCTCATATTCTTCTTGGAGTTTTTTAAGTTTTGTTTGCTCCTCATGTCGTTTCTGTTCATTTTCTTGATTTCGTTTGTCCCACCATTCCTCTCTTTCCTTTTCCCAGTCCTCTCGTTTCCTTCTCATCTCTTCTTTACTCTGCTCCAACTTTTCTTCTGATTCTGACTTAAGAGCTCCAAGTGTTTGCTCCCACTGCTGTCGTTGAAGTTCTTCCTGCGTTCTCTTCTTTGTGTCTTCTTCTTCTCTCATTTCCTGTTCTTTCTTTCTCTCCTTGCGCTCCTTCTTGATGTTTTCCTCCATTTCTTCAAGTTGTTTGGCTCTCTCATGTTCAATAGCTGCTTTCTCTTGTTCCATTCTTCTCTTCACTGCTTCCATTTCCTCCTCATGTTTTCTTTGAAGCTCCTCCCTCTGTCTCTGCATTTCTTCTTCTTTCTCCTTCAGGATCTTCTCCACTTCCTTCTGTATGGCTTCCTCGGCCTCTTGGAACATCTCTGAGGTGTAGCAGTTGCCTCCATTTTGTTTCATCATTTTGTTGGACTTCTTCAGCAGCTCTCTGACTTGTGTGAAATCATTCTCAACCTTATTATTGAAGACATGGTATCGTCCTCCACAGTCACGTACCAGTTTTTTAAAATAGTCATCTGAGTCTTCTATATAACTCTCAATTGACTGATTGAGATCATCTCCTCTGGTGAATATAATGATGATGAAGTCTCCTGACTTCTTACCAAAATATTTCTTGATCAGTTCCACAGAGTTCATTTCCTCCTGTGTAAAGCGACCAATCTGCAGCACCAGTAAGAAGACATGAGGTCCAGGAGACAACATGCTGATGCATTTCAGAAGCTCCTGTTGAACGTCATCATTGGACAGAGTCGTGTCGAACAAGCCGGGAGTGTCGACCACAGCAACAGGCTGTCCATCAATCTCTCCTTTTGCTTTCTCGCAAAACTTAGTGACAGATTTTAAGCTCCCTTTAGATGTAAACTGTTCTTTGCCCAGAATAGTATTTCCAGTTGCACTCTTCCCATTGCCAGTCTTCCCAATCAGCACCATCCTGAGACACTCTCTGCTCTGATGTTTATCATCACCTTCAACCTCACTCTTCTTTTTAACATCACGCAGTTCAGCTTTAAGTCTCGCATTAGCGCTCTCCTGCTCTACAACCTTCTTCATCTGAGCCTTGGTGAACATGTCTTTTGTGAAGAATCTGGACTCAGCGACTCTCATCTTTTCCACACCATCCAACAGCTCTGGGATCTGCCGCTTGTCGTTGATATTGAGAACATATCTTCCTCTACAGCTCTTAGAGAGCTCCTGGATGTCCTTATCCTCTAGAAAGTTAACAACAGCTGGAGCTTTAGGATCTGACTCCACTGTGAACAGGATCATAGTGAAGTCATTGACTGCAGAGCTGAATGTGTTCTGGATGGTCTCTAACTCTCCCTTGTCTTCATCAGTGAGGGGACCCACAGGTAGGACCAGGATGAAGGCATGAACTCCCTCAGGATCACAGAGGGAGATAGACCTGAAGGATTCCTCCATCACTGCCTCCTGAGGTTTTCCATACAAGGCAGGCAGCTCCACCAGGGAGACCCAACGTCCACACACCTCTCCCTCACGTTTAACACACTCTGATGAAATGGACACTGAAGGAAACTCTGTCTGACCTAAAATGGCCTTGGCTGCTGAAGTCTTCCCTGCTCCTCTCCTCCCACAGAGAACCAGGTTCAAAGCTGGTTTGATGTGTTCAGACACAGGCGGTGGGGTTTTGTTGTTTTTATTTGCTGTTTCTTCAATCTTCTCCATTAATGATCTATGGTTATCTTCAGACATGATGTAGTATCTTCCTCCACAGTCTTTAAGGAGTCCATTAACAGGGACTGTCATTTCTTTCCACTGATGTTTCACAATCATCATTGAGTACTCAAAGGCATCTCGACCAAACAAACTCAGGATGAACTTCAGTGTTTGTCTGTTCACCTCTGTGAATTCAGAAGGCTTCACTAACAGCAGCAGAACATTTGGTCCAGGAGGACAAAGAGTCACACAACTTTTTATCTCTGCTATAACCGCTTCCACAGACAGACTGAACATGTCTGGAGTTTTCACGACCGTTAATGGTTTTCCTCTCCACTCTCCACAGGTTGCCACACATTGTCTGGTTGAGAAAGGTCTTTGGTTATGAAAAAATTGGTTACCGATGATGAAGTTACCAATTTGTGTCTGTTTGTCCTTGCTTTTTCCCAGCAGCACAATCCTAAATGCAGATGCTGTAATACAACAGAGAGAAAGATGAGATGACATAAAGTAACCAAATGTTGTGTGGACTAGCCAGACCTTACTCCACAGCACTGTGGAGATAAGTCTGGCCATGCAAGACTAGTTGAAGTAAACAGCACTTGTTGATCCACTATAATATTATTCACAATTAACCTGAGTTTAAAGGTGCATTTCAAATACCAACTCAATCACCTGCATATTATATGCATATACATCTGTTTTACATAATACATAATATTAGTACAGGAAATAGTGTTTTGTCCATACAGAGCAGTGTATGTGGAGGTTGAGGTAGTCAATGGGAATGTATGTGTAAGCCACGAATGACTTCTATATATGTTCAATATAAACATTTGAATATTTCAGGAAAAAAAGCGGCATCATATTTCCCCTAACATGTTTTTATCAACTGCAAAGTAGCAAAATATAGGAAATACTGACATGAAATTATTTAAGAAATTGTGTTTTATTTTATTTTATTGCTTTTCAATGGCAAATATTTGTGGGATGTGTTTGGGTTAATCATGGAAAATGATGCCTACAAAAATACATGATTAGCGTTGTGATACATTAACTTACTGTGAGTCACAGGGTTTTCCTCTGGGAGCTGCGCAGGGGTTTTCGCTGTAATCCCTGTAAAAAGATGACATCATTAATATGCATCTCAATGTTGTTAAATAAAGGAGCGGTGTGTAGGATTTATTGGCATCTAGCGGTGACGTTGCAGATTGCCACCAACTGAAAACCCTTCCCGTCCTCTCACCCCTGTTATGACATACTGTCATTATTCTTATTTCCCACACTGTCTTTAAAGTGCCCATATTATGAAAAAATCCTGCCTTCAGTCTCCGGGTGAGCTGGTCAAAATTGGCCAAAACATTTGAATCATGTTAGATTGAGTCTAACGTGACTCTATCTAGTCACTTTAGTCTACACTCTCCCCGTTACTAATGTCTTTGCCCTAGCACTGACTAAGTGAGTATCTGCTGAGAAGTGCGACTCCCAACAAAGATGGAACAGAAGTGAGATGTCTCACGCTGTAGCTAAAACAGAGAGCTCAACACACAGGGTGAAAAGAGGAGCTGCAGCAATGTGCAATACAACAAAAATATGGTGTTTTTTGAAAATTAAACCAAATAAACCTATTCTGGTACAACCTCTAAATACAATTATGAAACTGAAAATTAGCATTATATGAGCACTTTAAAGACTTTAGGCCAGATCTGAAACAGACGCATTTTAACAGTAAGGGAACACATTCTCCTCCCTTTTCAAGCAGGTAGAGAACCTACAGTGGCCTTCAGGTATCATTAAAACTTCTCTGGAGCCAGTGTTCGATTTGTCCATTCTGGGCTACTGTAGAAACATGGCGGTGCAACATTGCGGGCTCTGTGGAAGAGATCCACTCCCTATGTACAGGTGAAGGGCTCATTCTAAGCTTCTAAATGAAAACATATATCTAGGTTGCAGGTGATTATACACTAATAAAACATAGTTATGAATATTATATTCCATTTCTGCCAATAGATCCTCCTAAATTCTACACACCACTCCTTAAAGGTGCAGTAGGTAAGACTTATAAAACTAACTTTCTGTCATATTTGCTGAAACTGACCCTATGTTCCAGTAGAACAACATGAAGCAGGTAATTTAAAAAAAGATCCGGCTCCTCTGGCTCCACCTACAGCCTGTAGTGAGATTTGCAAAAATCCACCGCTCCCCGTTCAGATGCACCAATCATGGCCAGGGTGGGTGTCTAACTGCGTGTCAATCACTGCTCATGCACACACATAAAAAAAAAAAAAAGTCTCCAGCTTACTTACCAGCGGTTTTAACAGTTTCTATGAGAGTAACCTTCTGTTTTGGGCTTTGATGATCCTCTGGTAAAGTAGATGTTGCATCCTGAAATGGTTCATAGGTCACATGCTTTCCGTTGTTCTCCTTTGCAGTTTGACCCAAACGTGTTAACAGCTCTGAAGGATCAAGGTTCTTCTTCTTCAAGTATCTGTACCTACATTTTCTGATCAGGTCTTTTAATGGAGGGTGTTCCATGTATGTTTCCATGGAAGCTGAACTCTCCTCTCTGGGTGGTGATATCAGCAAGAATGAATGATCAAATGATTGATCACTGAAGAGTTGAAGGACTCTGTAGAGTCTCAGTTTGTGTTCTTCAGTGAAGCCTTCAGGCTGTAGAACCAGCAGGAACACATGAGGTCCAGGAGCAGAGGATCTCACACAGTTTTCTACATGTTCTGTCAGTTCATGTTGAGAGATGTTGGGATGCAGCAGATCTGGAGTGTTGATGACAACTATTTTTTTCTCCTGCAACGGTCCAGCGATTTTCATACAACATTCAGGTGCTTTGTTGAACCCAGTCTCTCCCAGTATCAAGTTCCCCACTGAACTCCTCTCAGACCAGCTGTTCCCCAGCAGAACAACCCTCAGCTCAGACACTGTGAAAAACCCAAATAATTAGAAAGGGCAACTAAACACAGACTTGCATGTATTCATTTTAGATATGCTATTGCTATATACAGTATTAAATATTTTAAATGCAGATATTCTTAAATAGCAGAACACCATAGTTCAGTTTGACTCACTGAGAGGTGGCAGTATCTCCAAGCTGCTACTGCGCATCAGAGGATGCAGATCATCTGTGATTGGAAGGACACAACATGTGTTTACTTCTTTATGTAATCAAATATAATCTTAAGTAGACCTGATGTTGGGCTGTATGTTCACTTTTTTTGCAGAGAAAGAGAAGATACAAGTTACAAAATCTTTTTTCGATCGTGAAGCCCAAAGTTACTCTACAATTATCTGGTGATCAGTGCAGTGTATAAACTCCACTGCAGACTGAAGTTTCTACCAGCTAATAAACAGAGTGACGGCTGACTCATATGAACAGTCAGTAATGTGGGTTGAATGGGCATCCACAGGTCGACAACATATAAGTTTTGTATAAAATGGCTGTATTCTTACTGTTCTGCATTATTATAAACTATAATAATTCTGTTATGAGTCGCATCTCTCGCCACGTCCATTTTTCTTTTGTCTGTGGCTGCAAAAGGTTACCAGCAGAAACACTGATATATGGACTCTATACAGCCGGGGACAGGATTTTCTAATTACACAAAAAACTACCAATACCAAGTAGAATAGTGATGAAGTGAATTTAACCCTTGTGTTGTCTTCCCGTCGACCATGACAATGACAACTTTTTGTTTTTCTGGGTCAGAATTTCAAAATCTAACTATTGTTTTTTTTTTTTTATTATTTTTTGGGGGTTTCCCTCTATTATGACAGTGGATAGACTTGAAAGGAGGAGAGAGATGGGGGATGACACGCAGCAAAGGGCAGCAGGTCGGATTCGAACCTCCCGCCGCTGCCGGACTCAGCCACCATGGGGCGAACACTCTTACTGGGTGAGCTAGAAGGTGCCCCAACTATTTTCTTTTTTTACATTTTGGTCGTCTCTTCGACACTTGGTCGACACTTCTGCCACATTTCCCAAAGTTTTTTCACTTTTTTTTAAAAGTGTTTTAGGTCACTTTTTTCCACATTTTTGTCGATTTATTTTCTTCAAATGCTATAAAATTGAATAAAAAACTGAATTCAATGAAAGTAGCAAACTGATCATTTATTTGACTTGTGAAAACCGTTGTATGGAACCATCCGAGTTATTTCTTTTTGAAAAATTAGTTTTCTGATATAGAAACTTTTTTAGGGTTAGGGTTAGAATAAGTATGTCTGTAAAGTAACTTAAGCGATGCACACGACACGTACTAGAAACAAACCTGGATGCCTCCTGGGTAAAAGCTATGCTGTTTGACCCATCCGCCACCCCGACCTCCAACTAATTTAAAATGTCATACCACATGTACTGTATGACAAGAAGTGTTGCAAAAATCAGTCATACAGATTCACCACTGTGTGATGCGAGAGAACACATATGTGAAGTTGCAGTGACCGATTCAGGATGGGGTGAAGCCTCTGCTTCCTGTCTGTCTGTTCTGTCACTGAGCAACAGTTTTTTCTGGTTCTCATATTTAATGTTTTGTTGGGACTGACCAATCAGAGGATTTTAATTCAGGGCTTTCAGACTGAATTTATCAAATGCTCTTTTGTTTTCTATATAATGTAGAGAGAGAAGAGTGTTATTCAGACTAATAAAGACTCACCTATTGCTGCAGTCGCCATGATGTCTGCTGCAAACATCAGAGACTAATTCAACTGGAAGCCAACTGCTGGGTGTGTTAACCTACAGAAAACAGAATTTAAATCTTATTCACATCATAAATGAGTGTTTCAGAGCAACTTGGAGCTCAGACTGGTTACTGCAGACAACAATGTGAAGGTGTGTTTGTGATAAACAGATTTGTCTGTAAATTTTGCTAAAATTAAGGTTTGATGTTAGCTTTAAGGATTATTGTTTTTCATGTATAATATAATCACATACATTAAGCAATGACTGTTTTGCTGTCACCTAAAATTAAACTGAACTTTTTTATATGTTATGTCAACCCTATACCTGGGAGAAATAGTTTTGCAACGTGCTTATTAATGCGCCCTCTGACCAGTATGTCGCACTGTAGCCCCACCCTGACCATCCACTGGTGTTTCCTCTCTTCGTTTTTGTAAAACATTTTTTATTCATAAATTATTTTTATTATTACTATTATTATTATCATTATTCTTGTTGCTGATTACATTCTTACTTCTTTTTTTATGGGGCTTGTTGTTCTCTGTATTGTTCTGTAAATTGTCCTACATATAATTAAAAATAAAATAAAAAAAAACATAACCTTTGTCCGAGTTGCCTAGAGACATGGTTTTATTTCATTACGTTATCAATACTCATATCAACCAGTCTTATGCTGTTGAAAAATCAGTTTTATTAGATCTAAATATTGATAGATGATTCTACTTTTCAATTTGCATTTATCTTGAGTTGAGCTGAAATTCTACTGATATTTTGCCTTTTGCCACCAGTCCAACCCAGTGTAGCGATTTAGTATCTACAGCAGTTATTTCAATGAGTCAGATACATATTTAGTCAACATTTAGGTAAATATAAGTATATTAAAGGATTCGGATTGGGGTCAAAAAAGCTTCAGATTGGGATACCTTGGCGGAGGTAAAAGACAAATAATTGGACAGGGATTGTTTAGTGTCATCACATGTTTGATTTAAGTGTTGATGAGTGTGATGGTGTGTTGAAAGAAACTGTTTTTATACCTGTTCTCTGACCACATGTCATCACACTCATGAAATCAATCAAATAAATCAGTGATGATGACAGTAAACAATAATAACCATGCACCACCTGAGTTAAATTCCTTTAGTGTCCAACCATACCGTATTTAGCCAATAAAGCTGATTTCGATTTTTAACAACACCAACAATAATAATAATAATAATAATAAAAATAATAATGTTTTAACAGACACACCTGGGACGAAGTTGGAAACCAGAATCAGCTACAGTGAGTGAAGTTTAAATACAGTCCTATTCTAGCCCTCACTAACAGTCCCACATTCCTGAACATGTTAGATCATGTGGGACAGCATGGTTAGGTAAAGTGGGACATCATTTTATGCTTTATGAATGCTATAAACTATAATATAATCAACCATTATGAGCATTATGACCTACAAGTCACACCCCACAACTGCGCCCTTTGGAGAGGAATGAGACATGATATTGTATTACATTGTTTAAACTGAAATGGCCTAATACAGCCAAAACATTTGTTCTCCTCTTTCTACATTGAATTGCATGTTTGTATCTTGTTTAACAAAATGTTTTGCATTTACTAAGTAGCAAATTCTTTAAATCTAAGAATGTCCCACTTTACCATACAGGCTGTCCCACTTAACCTGAGCATGCTGGCTGAGTGAGAGAGGGGGTCATGGTATGTTTGAAGGTGAGTAGTTTCTAAAAAAAGGGTGAATTTCCATTTCATTCTAACATAGAAATGTTAAAACGGCCTAAATGATTTAGAGTCACTCACTGGAGTGAGTCAACATTTTTTTGTAAGTCTACAGGAGCATATAGGCTACCAAGAAGTGTCCCACATTATCTGAATTCACCCTAAAAAAGTGTAAAACCTGCTAAATTAAGGTCTTGATATAAAATATGATCTGTGATGTAGCCGAAACACACACATCCTTCTTTATGTAATACAAATGCTCTAATAGTGCTGAGTGACCGAGTGACTCACATGTAGGCTATACTGTAGGCCTACTGTACAAAAAAAGAAAAAGAAAAAAAATCAGCACTATTGACTTCTTTATCTCATATTTGAAATCTCGACAATTCACTTAGGCCTGAATGTTGAAATAAACATTTGGTTACAGTCGGTTCAGTAAATCTCCTCATTTCAGTGAAATTTGAGGGATAAAACGCCGACTGAAACCATATAAGGACACAGAATCTGTTGGATGGGTGTCTTTTATTTGTTGTTTATTTCCGCTTAAAACACGTAAAGCCGAAAACGTGGCTGGTCACAAATAAAGTGTTAATAGTACCTACAGTGTTCCCACATAGATCAACTATTAATCTATTGATCCATCCATAATACCGATATAGACTACTTTTACTTTAATTAGAGACTTGGTTATTTTTTCTTTATCTAGTTTTAGTCGAGTTTACTTACCTGCTACAGGAATTGTTGCTGCGACACATAAAAGCGGTGAAAGTGAAACTGAAAAAAAGGTGAGAGGGGAAGTATGGAGCTAAATCAGGGCCAAATGTTTTGTTCATTTGAAAAAAACATAGTTGAAAAAATAAAGCTTGAAATTGAAAATTTAAGTTTTGGTCAAAACTTGGAAAAAATAAAACCATGTATTCAAACTTAAAATAAGTGTACCAATTTTTCTTTCAGTTTGAATAAAATATAGATTCAATTCTGGAATTATTTTGAATAAATTATAAATTTTCATTTTTCACTTTAATATTTGTTTTCAGTTCCACATTTCATGTTTTCAGATTCAAAATTTTTTTTTTTTCGGTTTCAGACTTTTGGCCCTGATTTTGCGTGGGGGGCGTGGCTTCAACTCAGAGGGGCGTGGTATTATGAGTGACAGCCTAACAATGAAGGCAGAAGACTCCTCTGTCATGTTGACTTCAGGAAATGGTGTTACTGTGAGAACTATGACTAAATGCTTTTTTTATCCACTATATACATGTGATTTTTACTTAATAAACTGATGCAAGTGACAAAGTTCCATTTAAAAAATTGTATTGGACAACACATGGTACCAATTACACTATAAGAGCAATAAACTGATTGTGCAGTTCGGCAGGAACAATGACTTCTCCCACTTCCATGTATGACATTGAATGTAGCACCACAGAATTCACTCGGCAGTCAGCATAGCGTCCGCTCCGCCAAGGCAACATGCTGGCGCAGCCCACAGGTAAGACATGTGAAAGATATTAGCCTTTTTGAATAAATACTTTGGGACATTATCCCCGCAGTGGCATTTTTTTTGTCATTAACACATAAAGGGAAAATAGGTGGACAGCTGGAAATGAAGCATCGCTAGTACAAAAGCTAGCATTAACTAACGTTAGCTTCACACTAGCTGGTGTTTTTACACCAATTTTAGTGTCCAGCTCAAGTTTTTTGACTTTAACGTGTAGTGGTCTTTGTTAACCTCTGTTTGTCACAATGACCATAACTCGACAGTGGCCTGGTCCGCTTTGTTAATCAATCAATCAAAGCTTTTATTACGGACACACACGGTCCAGAAAACAGACAGTAAGACATACACATACAAAAAGACAAGTTAGTGTATTCTGATACTTAAGTTAGGCTGTGGTAGAAGCCTTCAAAGTTTGCCCACTTGGCATATTTTGTAAGGCATAACTGTCATGCTGTTACATGTAAAGTTATAGTGTAAAACGTAATTTATCAGGTCAGAGCATTAATGTAAAGTCATATTTGTCTACTCTATAAAAGGAGACCTTCTTCACTGCAGCCACTGTCAAGTTATGGTCATTCTGACAAACAGAGGTTAACAAAGACCAATACACGTTAAAGTAAAAAAAACTTGAGCTGGATACTGAAATTAGTGTAAAAACACCAGCTAGTGTGAAGCTAACGTTAGTTAATGCTACCTTTAGTGCTAGCGATGCTTGATTGCAAGTTTTTCCCAGCTGTCCACCTATTTTCCTTTTATGTGTTAATCACAAAAAAAATGCCACTGAGGGGATAACGTCGCAAAGTATCTATTCAAAAATGCTAATATCTTTCACATGTCTTACCTGTTGGCTGGTGCCAGTGAATACTGTGGTGCTATAAGTCATACATGGAAGGGGGAGAAGTCATTGTTCCTGCCGAACTGTAAAATCTGGCACAGTTTATTTCTCTTATAGTGTAATTGGTACCATGTGTTGTCCAAAACAATTTTTTAAATGGATCTTTGTCACTGGCATCAGTTTAAGTAAAAATCACATGTATATAGTGGATAGAAAGCATTCAGTCATAGTTCTCACAGTAACACCATTTCCTGAAGGCAACATGACAGAGGAGTCTTCTGCCTTCTTTGATAGGCTGTCACTCATAATGCCACGCCCCTCTGAGTTGAAGCCACGCCCCCCACGCCAAATCAGGGCCAAAAGTCTCAAACCAATAAAAAATATCTGAAAGGGAAAAACAGATCTGAAACCGTAAAAAAAAGATTTGAAGCCGTAAAAAAAATAACTTTTGAAACTGAAAACATGAAATGTGGAACTGAAAACAAATATAAAAGTGAAAAATGAAAATTTATAATTTATTCAAAATAATTCCAGAATTGAATCTATATTTTATTCAAACTGAAAGAAAAATTGGTACACTTATTTTTAGTTTGAATACATGGTTTTATTTTTTCCAAGTTTTGACCAAAACTTAAATTTTCAATTTCAAGCTTTATTTTTTCAACTATATATATATTTTTTTCAAATGAACAAAACATTTGGCCCCGATTTAGCTCCATAGGAAAGTCCCTCAAATGTTCTTAAGCCTATAGTGGAGGTGTAATTGTTTAGTTTAGGGACAATCTGTTTGATTCTGTTTTCTTCTCATTAATAAAACAAAAACGGTTGTTGTTGTTGTTGTTGTTGTTGTAGCCTATAACCTTTGCAAATATAACTTCTGATAACTGTATTAGGCTCTATGTTAATATACTGTGATATTTGTAATTTTTAAATATATTAATATTTTAAATAATTAAAAGACAATAAGAAAATGCTCAATATCATTGAAAATATTTCAATATTCCTCTTAAGTAATAGTAAAGTAGTAGTAAAAGGTACAGAGTGGTGTATAGGCTACATGCATGTAGACCTATAGAAAAAAATAGAAAATGAAATGGAAAAACAGTAAATTATGAAGAGAATTAAATTCAAACAGATCTGCAGAAACTAGTCTGCTTTGCCAGACCCTCCTCCAAAGCGCACTGGAAGCTGGAGGAGGCAACCACATAGGGCAACCATAGACACTCTTAATACATCCATGTAGACAGTAAAGGCAGAGAATGTCTAATAAGGGGAGAACTTCCACTCTCGGGAAAATTCCGGGTTGGTACAATTGGGCTAACAGGGAGTAAAATAGGGAGTGAACAGGCTCTCCATAGCTCTGGTAAAGGCAACGGAGCAATCCCGGAAGCGATATTACGAATCCCACTATGGCCACGCCAAGACCCGCCCTTCAATAGCGTTCACACACTACTATTGGCCAGGCGTCCATGCTTACATGTACAGGTCCTATCCCCTGACCAATCCCCTAACCCTAACCTTAACCACTCGAGGTAAAATGCCTAACCCCAACCAATCGAGCTGCTTCGTAGGGCGGGTCTTGGCGTGGCCATAGTGGGATTCGTAATTTTGCATCCCGGAAATGGAAAAGACCATGCAGTTCAGTAGTAAATGTCTATGGTAAATGTTAGAGCCCCACCTGCTGGACAAATAAATGAAAAAGACTATCAAACTAGACTCAGGAATTGGGTTTGAAACATGTTAATAGTCTATGGTTTGAAAGGCTTTTTGCCAGAAATGATTTTTTATCTGAGCCTTTGTGAACATGTCCTTTATAAAGCATCTGTATTTTTATTTATTTTTTCTTACCTTTCATCTATTCCACAGCATCCAACAGCTATGGGATCTGCTGCTGGTCCTACTGTTGAGAACAACAACATATCTTTGGGGTCAAGCCGAATATTCGGAATCGGGTCTATTCATGTCTATCTATTGATTCACTCATCTACCAAAATCCATTTGAATATTTTCAAATTTTCACGGCAAATATTGATATATTGTTATGATTAATATAGTATGTAATATTTTTCAAACCAGTCAACTGCAGTAGGCTAGACTCCGGTCCAGACGGTGGCGCTGATGCGCTTGAATCCTGTCTGTAAACCGCAGAAGCAGAGTACTTTCGGAAATGTTAAGGAGTGGGACCAATGAGTGGGACTGTCAGGGACTATAGACTGAGTGGGACCGAGTGGGACGTCCGTCTTTGAAGTTTGTAAAGCCGTGTGTAGATCAGACATGTCGGGCTGCAGGCTGATGAGAGCCATCAGAGTCAGTGAGTTTGGAGCTCCGTCGGTGCTCAGACTCTGTTCAGATGTGACTGTCCCCCAGCCTGGACACAGACAGGTGAGACACACTGAAGCAGCTCAGTCACCAGCACACAGTGGACAGGTGGACAGGTTCAGCATGAATGTCCTTATTGTGCAAGAGTGGCAGTAAAGCTGCTACGCTTTATAACCACGGTGGTATTTTGAAGTTGATCGGACAATATTCCCAAAACTCTGCAAACTGTATATCTGTCTATATGGTTACTGAATATCCATATTTATTCTGTTATTTATTCAGGCCTATATTCTGTTAATACACTGTATATTATTCTTACTACTATTATAATGTTACTGCTACTACATTGCACATATTTGTACATGTTCATACATTGTTCTTATTTATTCTGCTCTTAGGTGACTGCTAATACACTGCACATATTTATATTTAATTTATATTACTCTAAACCACCTTCTATAAACCAACTGTATACTACTGTCTACACTGCACTATATTTCTTGTCCTGTCTAAGTATGCACCACCTGTCTATACTTTGTACTGTATCACATTGCACTTTTCTGCTTTTTTTTGCACTTCTGATTGGACGCAAACTGCATTTTGTTGTCTTTGTACTTGCACTCTGCACAATGACAATAAAGTTTAATCTAATCTAATCTAACAATATTCCCAAAACCTGTCACTTGTCTTTATGCAAACACACGCCTAACTTTACAGCTATTTAGCATTTTTCCTGGTCACATTCAATAGGCTACATCAGACAGTTGTTTAGGGTGAATAGCCCACAACATTATAATAAAGCCAACCGAGTGCATGTTATGAATATAAAAAAGCAATAAATACAAGATATCATTTGAATTAAAACATTGAGCTACTATGCAATTGAACTGGTGAAACATAAGAACATACTGTATGTCTGTTGTGCTTAGCCTTTGGCTGTTGTTATGTCATTTAATCTCTCATATCCCCATAAAAACGTTTACATATAAATGTATCTGCCTAAAATGTAGGCTATTAGATGTGGTCTCAACTGTTTTGCATGATTTACAGCTCTTCCATGTCCACTGTCTCTGTGCTGTAGGTGTTGATTCGTGTCCATGCCTGTGGAGTGAACCCTGTGGAAACTTACATCCGGGCCGGGACCTACGCCCGTAAGCCCCCCCTGCCATACACACCGGGCACAGACGTTGCTGGAGTGGTGGAAACTGTTGGAGAAGGAGTCACTGCAGTGAAGGTCTGAGGAAAAAACACATGAGAAATGGTGGATACATTGGACATTATTTCATTTAGCTTCTAAGATATTATGGCATCCTTGACTAAAACACAACACATTTACATTTACAATACATTTAAAGCCATGATTTCTATTACTGATAATATACCCCAGCAGACTATTTTACAAACAATTCTGTGGGTGGAGTGATGTTTCTGCATGCCTGTGCTAAATTGAAACTTAATTATTTTACTCTTAATGTTATTGGAAATCAGTGTTACTGTAGAGTTGGCCTCACAGCCTGAATACTGCAGGTAGTGTGCCTTCACTAAAAACAAGCTTCGAGGAAGTTAGGAGAGTTAGGAGAGACATGTGGCAAAGTACACACTGTTCACTAAACGTCTCTGGCTTACACAAGAGTAACACTGATGTTTTTTAGAGTCTACTGTACAGATTTGATCAGAGTGTATACACTCTGGGATCTACTGTAAACTGTAACCGTTCATGGTCTTCTCACTTCTGCCAAAAATAGAATACTAGAAGAAATATTTCATTTTAAAAATAATAATAATAATAATAATAATAATAATAGGCAAACTTCAGGATAGGTCTAAAATTCAGGTCTAAAATGAGTGTACATAATATACACACATCACTAGTAGGTGTAAGGCTACTGGAGAAAGGTAGTGTCTGCACACTGACGCCAATCCACAAATTAATTCAAACGTTTTGATCCCAGCTGGATCTGCTTGACTTAACTACATGTGTCAAACATTGAGACATCAGGGATTGCAATCACCTTTAAAGTGAGACTACTGCTACAGCTTTGCTTGTTCTGGTATGGCCAATAGCTTATGGTGGCTAATGCTAGCTAGTTAGCAAACTTCTGGTTCATGTGAACCAGTGAGAGGCTGCTGTCATTTTTTACAGTAAATCAGAGTTGTGTGTGTGTGTGTGTGTGTGTGTGTGTGTGTGTGTTCTGCAGGCAGGCGATCGCGTGTTCACCACAGCCACAGAGTCGGGAGGTTATGCAGAGTACACTGTAGCAGCCGATGAGTGTGTCCACAAGCTGCCCGATGCTTTACACTTCAGCCAGGGGGCAGCCATAGGGATCCCTTACTTCACCGCCTACAGAGCTCTGGTTCACAAGTAAGACCACCGACACATGCTGGTGGATGAGGTGTCTAGGTCTGAATTAAGCTCTTTACCTTTTCTTTCATATCACTTTTTGAACTTTAGTTGTGCACACAACGTTTTATTTACACTTTCTCAAAATGATTCTTCAACTACATATTTTTTACACATCTCCAGGTTCTACTGTACCTGTTAGAACAAATCTGTATTAAAAAAAAGTTTGTTTACACGATAAAAAAAGGCAACAAACAATTCGATGACACAATTTAACGAGCTCATAACCTAGACCTTGTCTTTAACCCATATAACGCCAACCGATTAAAATGTTAGCACAAATAAGCACAAATAAAAGTTGATTGTAGCTTCACTGATGATTTTTTTTTGGGGATGAATAGGGAAGTCAGAAAGCATTAAGAAACAGACTAAAGCAGGGGTGGCCAACCAGTTCAGCATAAAGAGCCACAAAAAAATACGCACCATAGCAAAAAGCCACATGCACGTCCACATTACAACAGCAACAGTGACTTCCAGATCTAATGAAAGTCATAATACATAGCAGTTTTCATAGGTTTTTTTTCTTAGTTAGATTGACTCAGTGGGAAACCTGTTATCCACAATCCTTTTTAGGTCTGGTTGTACTCGGTTGTGGCCACTCTTTCAGAAATCTGGGGCAGCTTTTATTCTTCAGGTTGCAGTCGGTCCATAAAAAAACTCTGCTGCATTATTTTTTATTTTAAAATAATTGGCAAATGTATTGGCAAATGCATCATTCAAATGCTTTTTTTTTTGCTTATCTGAAATTTTTCAAAAAGTAAAAAAAAAAAAAAAAAAAAAAAAATCCACCAATAACACAGCCCTCAGCCACACAGTAAGAGCCTCAAAGGAGCAGGCAAAGAGCCGCATACGGCTCAAGAGCCACAGGTTTCGCCACCCCTGGACTAAAGCATTGTTGGTGTAGCAACTTCTTTGCTACCTCCATAAGCAGCAGATAGGCTGAGTCAGGGAACTATCACCTGTATGATTCACCGTTTGAATAATTCAGATCCACTTTGTGATATGCTTTCAAAGATTTAAAGTTCATTTGAAAGTCCAGTTGCCTGAAAAATACTGCATAAAGGTGAACGTGGTTGTGTTGAAACTGCGGTAATACTGCGGTCAACAGAAAATGCAAAATTCCAAACTCACCCCCTCTCTAACCTCCGCCATACATGACGTCCTACATTACGTAATAGGTGAAGAAATTATCAAACATAACATGGCTCCTATAGTTGGTTTCCACCTTTTCATGGGATTTGTATACAATCATTAAAATCTAGAACACCAGACTTAAGCAAGCCAGTTCATCGCAGATTTTATGACTAAAATGTGTTTTACCTGATGTGTGTTGCAGAGCTCGAGCCAAAGCTGGAGAGACCGTTCTCATCCATGGAGCCAGTGGAGGGGTACAACTTCTGTGACTTTTTTTCTAATTATATTAAAAATCCAAATGGTTTCCACAACCACATTGCACGTATGTATGTGTGCGTGCGTATGTTTAGGTGGGTGTGGCAGCGTGCCAGTTGTCCCGTGCTCTGGGTCTCAAGGTGTTGGGGACAGCGGGGACACCAGAGGGAATGAAGCTGGTTCTTAACAACGGAGCTCACCTGGCCTTTAATCACAGAGAAGAGGGCTACACCGATCAAATCATGGTATACACACCATACACACACGCACGCACACACACACACCGTGCACACACACACACACACACCACGCAGGAACACCAGAAGGAAAAGAACTAGTCATGAGTGAAGCTCACCAAGCATTTAAACATGGATTAACCTTTATTCCTTAAAGCTTATCTTGGTTCCATCATATCTATTATGTTTTAGTAGTGGTTACAGAAGTATACATTTTGTGTGTGTGTGTGTGTGTGTGTGTGTGTGTGTGTGTGTGTGTGTGTGTGTGTGTGTGTGTGTGTGTGTGTGTGTGTGTGTGTGTGTGTGTGTGTGTGTGTGTGTGTGTGTGTGTGTGTGTGTGTGTGTGTGTGTGTGTGTGTGTGTTCCAGGAAGCCGCAGAGGCATAGATGTGATAGTAGAGATGCTGTCAAACGTCAACCTCAGTAAAGACCTCCAGATGTTGGCCTTTGGGGGACGTGTTACGGTCAGTAGGACTACAGGCCAGGGGCCACATTCACAAAGGATCTTCTCTTAACACAAGCACTCTTCCTAAAATGCACTAAGGGCCCTATGTTGCACCTGGTGCAGCGCAGCGCAAATACCGACGCAAGTGTCTTTGCTAGTTTAAGACCGACGCAGTTGTCAATTGCCCGTCCAGCGCCTGTGTCGTTTAAATAGCAAATGCACCTGCGCCCCTCTGTGCGCCCATGGGCGTGCCAGTCTTACAGGGAGGTGTGTTCAGGTGAATTATTGGCCTATTGCTATCTTAAGGCAGCGGGAAGTGATCGCAGCATTGACCAACAAAAACCTGGTCTAAAGTCAATAACGCAGCATTTCATTGTTATTTTAACAGCGCATTAGTAAAGTGCGCCTAGGCTAGTACACAGCGCGCACACATTATGCTTGTTACACACACAGGGAAGCTCAACAACACACAAACATGCAAAAGATTACAAATACAAATATTACGGTGCAAATCCGCCATCATCAAAGCAATGCGCCAAGGTACAAACGCGCCTGGCTTTTAAATAGAATGGGAGGTGACACTCTGATTGGTTCATTGCATATTACGCCCAAAACACACCTATGTACTAATTAAAGCACTAAGTACAACCCTTTTGAACCATGCGCCCTGCGCACAGACCCATTTTTCTGCTGTCAAACTAGCAAAAGTGGATTTGGACACGCCCTAAACTCACCTGCACCATGCGCTTCACGCCGTGCGCTTAGATCGTTAAAATAAAAATAATTTTCCTAACCAAGAGTCAACTCTTAAGATCTTCTCACAAAGCTGCTGAGAGATACTTTTGCTAAGGGACCGAGAGAATGCCCAAGCTAAGAGAAGGGACAGAGTGGATGAACTTACTCACTATGTCTACAGTGACTTGTTGACATGGAGCAAATTTGGTAGCGGGGGAGATACGGCGTCACTCCAACATTTTCAAAAACGCTCAGAGTAGTAGTTGTTCCCCAGTGTAGCTTGTTCCTGTACATTTTTCAAATACATCTTCATCTTTCTTTCTCTTTTATTTTAGATCATTGGCAGCAGAGGCTCCATAGAGATCAACCCCAGAGACACCATGGCTAAAGAGAGCAGCATCATGGGAGTGGCTCTTTTCTTTGCTACACCGGTACAAAGCAGTGACATCACACAAGTCATGTTTTAAGCACACATTTTCTGGATTTAAAAGCCTACACATACTTTGGATGATGACATTTGGCTGTTTCCTGCATCGTAGCTGTGTGAAAAAAAAATCCTGAAACAATGTTGCGGCTAGTTAAAATAACTTTTGTACATCTCTTCCTTTCCTGCTCCTCTCTAAGGAGGAGAACAAGGAGTGTGCAGCGCTGCTCTACGCAGGGATGGAAGCTGGTTGGCTGCGTCCAGTCGTCGGTTCCCAGTATCCGCTTGACAAAGCCGCCCAGGCCCACCATGACATCATTGAGTGTCCCGGGGCTGCTGGGAAGACTGTCTTGACCATGTGATGACGTAATCATATCACAGGTCAAAGGTCACCAAGTAGGGTTTTGGCTGTTCATAAAGGGGAGAGCAAAACAATGGTTTATGTGGTTATATTAAGCTTTGAATGATTACTGATAATTACCGTTGACATTTGAAGGGGTTACTACTAATGTGCTGATTTATCATCACTGCCAGTCTGCAAAACATACATAAAAAATATATGAGAGCAGTTAAACAGACTAAGTTTCGGGCCACAAAACCAAAACAAATGGTTACAAAAGTGCTCTGTAGAGCTGAGAAGCGCTGTGCGTCGGCACTACATGTGTCCCTATTAACATTACTAATAGTAGTTTGCAGCTTTAAGTGAATGTTTAAAATAGATGGATGTGCAGGGTTTCCGACTGTACATTGGGTCTTATTTAATCATGAAGGTGCCAAAAAAATTTCCAGCCGACTGCTGGTGACAGACACCAGTGCTTGAGTTGTGGACTGAGAGTATGGAATTAATTGAATTGCTCACTACAGTGGTCTCAAGACCCAAATCCCCAAATGTGATCTGTGCTCAAGAATCCCCCACCGTAACTCAACTCGTCTAAGTCGTCCGTCTGGTGATATCATTGATTTCCTGCTGACGGTGGACAGTGTTGCAAACATCCATTCTTTCTTAGACGGAAAATCTTTTCTCTATCTTTGATTTTAAAGACACTTGAGAAGACGGGAACTATGCATAGGTACTATATTAAACCATTTGTAAAATTGTGAATGAAAATAAAAATAAAAGACTAACATGACACAACAACTACATTTTTGGAATATTTTTGTGACAGTCCCATTAAACAATATTGACATTTGGGGAAAAGGAAAATAATGGGAAAGAGTCAAAGGCTCGTTTCTGAGAGGTAGCTGAGTCATACACGACACCTGTGTGTCTCAGGTGACAGACAGCTCTACTGAGCATGCTCCACAGAGGGCCCGTAACTTGAGCTAGACAGACACAGTTCCACAGTATTTGCTACATCACTGTAGCAACCAGTAAATGATGGACTTTAAGCCCCACAGTGCTACAGCTCACTGTTATGGATTAATATGTCAGTGGAGTGTACCATGGACCAGGTTCTTTTTAACGGGTAAGCAGTTTGTAATGGAATCTTTAAATGATCTTGAACTCTAGTCATTTCTTTGGTTTAGGTTCTGTAGATGTTCAGACACTAAAGCCAGACAGAAGCTGAATCAATGGAATTTTAGAAAAAAACATCCTCACAAGTTCAAGTGATCTCTTTTGGTTATTGTGGTGAATGTTATTCAGCTGTGTGTATATTTAATTGTATATTTTCTTGAAGTATTGTCACTGTCTACTCACGCTTGCAGGATGGAGGGAGAAGACATTTGGCTAAAGCTGGGGATCAGTCAACTAGTAGGCAACAAACCTGATTCCCAGGGTTAGGTCATAGTTTTTGATTGGGTCAACAACTAAAAATATGGAGGGAGAGAAAAATAAAAAATATTTTTTAATCTAATAGAGAAATGTAACCTCGTGGACCACACAGTAATGGGACATTAAAGTGCTTCAATGTTTTAGGTGAGTTTGTAGTTCAATAACTGCAATAACTGACACAACTGACAAGGATTTCTCAGGTCAGACATCTAATCATCTATCTATCTATCTATCTATCATTATACTCAATCAAATCACAAAATGATGACAAAGAGGTTCAAAGAACGACCACATTTGATTAATTTCAATTTTAAGCAAAAATGTTGCTTGAAAATTAAATACTGAATCGCTTATTACTGCAAGTTTAAGCTATATGTCACTATGTGTTGTCTTCTGTGCTAGGTTTTTAGGAATGAATAACCAAATATGTTTTTTCTTTTGAAATTGCTCAAACTCTGTTGTCATTCTATTGATCTACTCTGGTTTATGGATTTAATGGAAAGATTACAGTTGTGGAGTAACTCGTATTTGTTCATCAGAGGACAGCTCACTGCAGGAGAGTCCATTAGGAAAAGAGCTTTAGCAGAAACATGATAGGCCTCAATCTGCTACAATGTCTGGCTGTCATCCATCAGTCCGCATCCTCTGGGGACAACTCCCTCTAACGATACCCCACACACACACACACACACACACAAACACAGACGTCAGTTCATTGCCAACACGTGTCACTGTTGGTTTGCCTAGCAACTCAGAGCAAACGGTGACAACTGGCTCATCAGCAGCGCCGTTGTCACCTGGTATTAAAATCCGATCTGAGTGATTCGATCACAAGTGGACAGCTCTAGGTAGAGAGGTTCGCAAACTTTGGTCCAAGGACACAGTGAGGTCCCTGATGGGGCTCCAGAGGGCCCCACGCAATCTGAAGAAGAGTTCACTTCAATTCCTTTAATCCTTATAAACTAAATTCACATGTCCAAATGACAGACATCCCAATCTGTTCCTCAATGTCACAGCACTCATAAAAACCCTGACCCAAGACAATTTATTATAATCGCCCATGATATATTTTTTAACAATACTTGGAGCATATAAATGTCTGATATTTAGTATAAAGACTGTACTCTCAGGATTAACTGTATTTTATACTGTATATACCATTGGGCAGACTGGGGATGACTGTAACACCTTTTGTTTTAGCACCTATAACTCCCTGAATTTTTGTCTACTACAAATAGCAATGTGTCCAACTATATCACATAATTAATTGATGTCAAATACATTGTTACAACTGGCCCCACTACCTGGGGTAAGTTGTAACATTAAGAATGAAGAATTAAAAATGAGATAAGACCACGCAAAACTACTAAGTGGTTCGCAGAGAACAAAAAGAACTCACCACTGACTTAAATCACTTTAAGAATGACTGTAATCCACAATGATGAGCTGTTGTTGATACATATTATTAGGACATATGATTAGAACATAGCATGCACTATAATAAGTGTTTCTCTCTTTCTCTCGCTCTCTCTCTACACATATATATATGTATATTTACATGTGTCATTAGGGGTTAGTTGTTACAACCATCCCCACCCTTGTCAGCCATTGTTTAGCTAGCTGTAGCAGCATGACTGTTTGAAATGAAATACCTCACATTTTACCAAAGATACTACTCTCCAATCTGATAGAGGTTACATAATTCTAACTTCAACAGTATCAGTACTAATCAAAATATAGACTTGGTCCAAAAATTACTTTCATACCTGAAAATCAGTGTTGTAGCTGTAAAATCTGCACACTTCACACAGCTATGACATTTACATGCAAGGTCAGGAAGTAGTCCTACATGAAAGTAATGTCATGACTCTCAGGTCCTCCCTTTTTTTTCTGTATCACAAAATTAGAGGGCGTGAAGAGAAAAAATATTTTTTTTACCCCAGGTTTGGATTTGGTTTAGTTTTTGAAAATCAATCTCAACCAAATGGCTTTGTGGTCAGAAGGATAACACACAAAGCTAAAAAAAAACAAAAAACTAAAAAAAACAGCACCGACATTGCTGTTGGTGATGTTTAGATAATTGATTGTTGCTTTCAATCAGATCTTGACAATGATGCAGCTGTATGGGGTTGCAGCCCTTTGGAAGAGATGCTACCTCATCACCATGTTACCTCTACTGTAACACAACATGACCAGTAAGTATATACACAATGGATTTCTATTATCTGTTTCACCAAATAATATTGTGGACATTGTGCCTGTAACAGTGACCTATGCCACTTGCCATAGTTGAGAAATTAAAGAGTTAAAGTTGAGAAACATTTGGAAAAAGTTCCAAATATATTTTTCTTTGACTCTGGTGGTAGTCTGTACAGCTGTTTTACAGAGGAGGAGTGAACCCAGAGTAACAGAACATTATTATTATTATTATTACTATTAGCTGAAGTAGAACCGCAATATAGTTTGGCAAACTCTGAGTTGTTAGAAAGAAGATATCTGCCCTAGAGATGGCTGCCTTTTCTCAAGTATGATGGCACTTTGCTTATGGTGTTAAAAGCTAAAAAAAATACATTTGAAAAACTCAACAACAATGTCTGTTTCTGGAAATCATGACCCGGTTACTTAAGATAATTCACAGACCTGGTTGTGAGCAGTTTCATGTAGGAACTATTTTCTCTCTACCAAACTACACCCACTAAACAAGAGAAGACAGACATCTTTACCGCTGATATCTCCAATACTGGGCAACTCACACTATCACACAATCTAGATTGATAAATACCACTACGTATTATCCCATTATACATATACATAAATTATACAATATGTAATTTTCATACAGTTTTTATTGTGGAAATGTGAATTTGTCTGCAGGTATTTTGCTGATGTTGCTGCTGTCAGTCATCAGAACCCAGTGTGTGTCCCCTGTCCCATCATGCCCTGCTTCCTGTGTGGTTTGTTCTGAAGATGCCCTCATCTGTCACAGACTGGCTAACATTATTGGTAACACAAAGACATTTACAGCAAAAGACTTTGTTTCATGTCATCCAGTCTAAATGGCAGTAATTGTGTTAGATTGAATTCCCCCTCACATACACTGCAGTAATATGACACAACGTTGTAGTATATTACCCCTGGGACCTAATGTGCTTACAGGACTGTACTGTATGTGTTAACTGTGTGTGTGTGTGACCAGACGCTCCAGGCACGACCCAGGCTCTGCTGCTAACAGAAGGCTCCATCTCCACAGTCCAGCCTGCTTCTCTGTCTGACCTCAGCAACGTTACAGTCATAGGTTAGTCAGTACTGTGTGTGCATTTGTGTGTACGTGTGTGTTGTTGCATTTTACAGAACATTTTACATTCTCTTTCGGAAAATAAGAATGCGCCAGGTAGCTGCTTGCCAGATGCACCCACTAGGTGTGAAAATTCTACACTCAGTGGCTTTAAAATGTTGCAAGTATGAAATATAAGTATGTCTGTCCATCTTCCAGGTCTGAGTCATAACCATATCTCAGTGCTGGGTGAGAAGCCCTTCAGAAACCTGCCGTTCCTCAACACCTTACTGCTGGACCACAACTTCCTGACCAGCCAGGCCCTACAGGGGGGAGCTCTGACCAATCTAACCCGGCTAGAAGTCCTCGCCCTGGGCCAGAACCTTATTAACATGGTGGGTACCTCTTCAGGGGGAAAACATTTATCTGGGAAGATATTTGAAATAGACTGTACTTTAAGTAACCACAAAGCTTGTACCTTTTCCTCTGATATGATTCTCTATGTTGATGTGCAGATCCAAGGAGTCTGGTTTGAAGGTAACAAAGCCCTGCGGAGCCTGAAGCTAGAGGGAAACTTGCTCACCAGTTTGGACCCTGGTTCCTTCCCTCTTAATGACCTCAGAGATCTGGAGAGTCTGGATCTGTCAGATAACCTGATATATCATCTGCATAGAAACACGTCAGTACATTTGTAATGTGTTTTTCATACTTTATCGCAAGAGCACACAGTTTACATTTCCAATTGCTTACAGTATTTTTTGCATTCTCCCAGTACTATATAACTACAACACATGTATACAGTATGATCCTGTCTTACGATCTTAGCTTTGGTAGGTTGTGGAGTCTGCAGACTCTGGATCTGTCCAGGAACCGTCTGAGTTCTGCTCCTGCTGAGGCTTTTTCTTACCTCAGCTGGCTGACAAACCTCAACCTGGACCTCAACACATGGAACTGCTCCTGTCAGCTGCTTGAGCTGGCGGCCTTCCTGTCCACCTTCATACAACAACCAGACAAGGTGCAGGAGTTCTTCTTCAACCTGAACACATTTTTAATGCAGCTTCACTTATTTCAGAAACCGGCGCAGTAAAATAAATTATTGAAGATAAAAGAGGAGAAACATTTCATTTGGTGAGTGCAAATTATGACAAATACCAGCACTGTATTCCTTGGAGGAAAACATAAAATTCTATTACAGGGAAAACTGGAATAACTTTGTAATAAATAAGCAATTTGAGAAGATTATACTCAATAGAGAGATTTTGAATCAAGCCACAATTTCCTTATACCAGTTTACTGATTCAGCTTATTTTAAGGGTTGGTCATTTAAATGATCAGTAGAAGACTAGTTGACCTGAAATCTTCCCTCCCCCTCACCCCTGCTCTCAGACCCTCTATAATGGCCGTAGGATGGTGTGTGTGAGCGCTGACAACCCGGCTGTAACCACAGTACTGGAGCTGACTGAGGCCAACTGTGTCCCATCCAATCAGAACATCACAGTACAGATAGAAGCAAGAGGCAGCGTGACACCGCAACTGTACGCTCGAGACCTGGCCATCACTGCGGTCGTCTGCTTCATTGGTGAGAATGAAGCACAGTACAATGAACGCAAACGGTTAGATTTTTTTGGCTATGCCATGATGCAATGTAATGAATTCATCAGAAAAAGTTATTATCTCATAAATAACAGCCCAGAAAAACAACAACATTTTGACTGAATACCCATACAGCAGGAAACTTCTCCGACTTCAAGGGCAGAAAACTAGAAAACGATGCAAACGTTGCAAAAATGTTGCATTTAGAGTGCATTAAACAAAACAATTCTACCTTCTATTTTTTTTGAAGGCATTATGATTGTCTGAGAAGTAGTCAGAAAGTGTGGTTGTGCAGTGGCTAACATTGGTATGTTTGCAGTTGCTAGCTGTTATGTGCAACTGTACCATTAGCTTAGTCAATGGCAACACTGCCAACATTACATGGGAAATAAAAAAATTTTGTTAACTGCATTTTACTCTATTATTTAACTGGTCAGCACACTGGTTGAGGAGGTAGCTAGGACGGTGACTGGTAACATACAAGTTAGTTTACAAAACAAAGCAGCTTGCTAAGCTAGCTAACCTGCTAACAACTAATTAGAAATATAGCTAGCTAGCTAGCTTGGGCACTATTTGGAGAGAAAAATGAATGTGAATAACCATTAAAGACATCACTGTTTAAAATCCTACCTGCCCTGCTGTGCTTCAGGAGGTGTTGGCTTGACCCTGCTGGTAGTCCTGATCTGCTATCAAGTGTCTTGGAAGAAGAAACTGAAGGAAAGTAAAAGACAGGAAGAAGAAGAAGAGGGAAGCAGCACAGGGGTGAATCACCATGCCAATCACCTACACGCCAGTGAAAAGAGGAGGGACCTCTTCTTGCAAGCACAAAGAAGCCAGCCTTGGGACAGGGAAGCCAAGATGTTGGATGCAAGGATAGATGGCTATGGTGGCCAGAGTAGGTCCAGAGTTGACGAAAATGGCCATTTTGGGTGCCCGGACTGCAGCACCAAAGGACAGAGAGGGATGGACCAGATGAGAGCCAGGGGGAACAGCAGGATCAATGGAGGGATGGAGACAGAGGAGGAAGGTGAGAAGAGGAGAATGAGGATGATGATAGAGGAAGAACGGAGGAGGCTTGGGACTCAGCAGGGAATATCAGGTAGGGACATTCCCAACAAGCTTCTTTCTCACAGCAACACCAACTCTTCCTCTCATCCACGGAAAGACACCTTTAGTCAGAGAGCAGAGATCCTGGCGGACAATCAGACAAACAGAGAAATGGGAGAGAGCTATGGGACTGACATGGAAGGTAAGAGCAAAGGACATGAGACTGTACACTGTGAGGGCTGCCACAGGACATACAGACCACCAGAGCAGAGCATGAGACACGGGAGGATTCACACCAACACGAAAGACTCTGCTCTGTTTGATGGCTTCCCTTCTCAGTACAGACAGATCGCCAGGGGTAGATATGATAACTACAACCAGTTTGACATGACGAAGAACACGGAGTTGAGAAGAGAACCAAGAAACGTAACCTTTGACCTGAAGAGCTCCAGAAGCTTAGAGCGAGGAGGCCGTCAAGGCGAAGACCAGAGGGAGACAGAGGAAACAAGGAGCTCCAGAGACAAGGAGAGAGGAAGAGCAAAAAAACACGAAGCCAAAGTCCAGTCGAGTCGGTTACTGAAGGTTAAACTAAATTTGAACCCGCTGCTAAAAAGTAAAGTCCATCCTAAGAGGAAAAATGAGCTGGGCCACTCAGAGGAAAGCAGCTCAAAGAAGAGTAAAGATAAACGGCAGGATGGAAAAGAAAGAAGGGAGAGGGAAGGGAAAGGAAAGCCTGGGGAGAAAACAAAGGGTAACGGTGAGAAGGTAAAGAAATCCACCAAGACTAAAGGATTGACCGAGGGTGGGGAGGAAGAGAAGGAAGAAAAAGACAGAGGAGAAGGAGGACAGAAAAGCAAAAAATCATCTAAGCAGAAAAAAGACGAGCAGGAAAATACAGAAGTTAACCAGGGCGAGAATACACCCCCAGAGAACTCCCAACCTGGCGATACCGCCAATACTGCTGACCAATCAGCCTCTGCTCCTGCGATTGGACAGGGACAAGACTTCCAGGGTGGGAGTATTCAGTCTCAGGGAGCTGGATCGGTTCTGGGGAGTTCGCAGCTCTCTTCGCAGCATCCCTTATCCCTGTCTGCCACTGACAGGAATCACACTACCAACCTCTCACTGCTTGGTTTAGCGAGCTCACAACTGACTGGCAGCAGCCTCTCTCTTCAAGGAGGGAATCTTTTGCTCAACACCATGGCCTCAGGATCTAAGGCCCTGTTCCCCAGTGGCCCGGCTAAATCTGTCGCTCCTAGCATAGCAATCAGCGGCGCCCCAGACAGCTTCAGCAGGCAACCTGGGGTAGGCCTCGTGTCTCCTGTTACCTCTCTTCTAGCTAACGCTGTACTTGCTAACCCATTGCAAGCAAGCGCGATGCATAACTCTGCTCTTCATACCTCTGCTCTTCATACCTCTGCTCTTCATATCTCCCAGCCTGCAGGACTAGCCTCGAGTTTAGCAGCAAACCCTGCACCCGTGCAGTCCCTCTCGCAGTGCAAGCCGCCTCCTGACAGCTCTCCTCTCGCGGTAAGACTGATGTCTGTTCCAGGCCAGGAACCGGGCCTTCAGACTGGGGACGGAGTACTTCAGAGACTCGCTCTCCAAACTCAGGCACCTCCAAGTGCGGATGGTTTATCTGGGGTGACCCCTCAGGCTCCTGGACCAGAGACCACTGTGGAGAACGTGTCAAACAGTAACAGTCAGACAGAGTCTGGGCATGTGGGTGGTGGGTCCACCGCCAACATGTCAGCTGAGGTCGGGGCTCTAACTGGTGGACTTGCTGCAGGGTTGTCAGGAGGCATCATGCAGGCAGCAGATGCGTCTGTATCGGGTGTCCCTGCACCCATAACGTCTACACAGAGCACATCCTCCACCGGGGATGGATTTGGAGCTCCTGCACTGCTGCAGCAGGAGTACCTGTCGGAGGAAGAAGGATCCTCCCCCAGGAGGAAGCTGAGGCTGGTGATTCCTGAGAAGACGTCCGACCGACCACCCACCGCACTGGAGAGGAAAATACGCTAGCTGCTCACATCATATTTGATGGCTGAAACTTTATGGAGCAGTGTTTTACGAAAAGTCAGAAGAAGCACTTACAGTCTTAGATCAGGTGAAGAAAAGACTGATGCCTTCATACGTTCTTAATGTGATGTTATGAACTGCTAAAAATGTAATTTTGTGTGTTTTGCAGATATTTGGTGTAGTAAACACTGAGTAAAAAAAACCTGGGTGTTATTTTTGAGTTTCAAAGTTTATTGTTGACTTTTGTAACAGCAGCTGACATAAATCTCACCTTAAAGCTAGTTGGTAACTTTCATTAAAAAAATATATCATGTCGATATATCCTGACAGTAGAACATGAATCTGTGAAACTTTTTTTTTTAATATTTTGTAGGTATGCATTTTCAAATTATGATTGCTCTTGGATGCAAGTGGTCAGCCTAATGGTCCCATATAGTAAAAAGTGAGATATCATGTCTTGTTTGATTATAAAGCAGCTTGAGGTGCCTTTAAACGAGCCGTCAGGACTTCCGTTTGGTGACACAACTATACTATATATCGGTAAAAGGGCCCATACAGTGCAGGTTACAGTTATTCCCCGGGCTGCAATGACAGTGCAAAGACTCAGAGATGGCAGATGCGGAGCTGCGCGGATGCTGACCAATCAGAGCAGACTTGTTTTTTTCTAGCGGGGGGCTTAAAGAGACAGGAGCTAAAACGGAGCGTTTCAGATCGAGAGTGAATACAGGTATATTTAGACAGACAGTATGAGAAAATAATGTTTTTAACATTAAAGCATGTAAAAATGTTCTAGTACAGGGGTGTCAAACTCAATTCCACGAAGGGCCACACTGCAAAACAAGAATCACATCCAGGGCCAGACATGTTTAGGTTATTCACATGCTATTATTTCATCATAAAAGTCAAGCATCTTTTATTGTATTATTGCATGTCTCATATAATATTCTCACTTACAGCTCGGTAGACATAAAGACCCAAAGAAGTCAGCAAAAAAAGTAATTTAGCCATCAAAGAAAAAATGACAAAAAAGTTGAAAAAAGTAACAAAAACGTCCAAAAAACATTGGAAAAAGTGGCAAAAAAGTCGGAAAAAACTACAAAAAAGTCTAAAGTCTATTGTGAACTTAAACTGATATGCGGGCCGAATCAAAATCTGTGAGGGGCCGGATTTGGCCCGCGGGCCTTGAGTTTGACAAGTGTTCTAGTAGAAACCCAAAATACAATTATGAGCATGATAGGTCCCCTTAAAGTACAATATATCCAGTAACATGAAAACACCAAAACCTGAGACATGATTAGAAACAGCAGTGAGATGCACTTGCAGTGTGACAGTTCAGTGACTTCAAGGCAGCACATGAACCTGAACAGGAAACAAACTCAAACAGCAGGGACTTTGACCTCTGTGTTGATTGTAGCAGGTTGCCGAGGCTTCTATGTGTCACCGCTGCATTGGGGTTCTGTTTTGGCACCAGGACGGCTGTTTGCAGTGTGTTGGGTTTCACTGGTCACACTGGCGACCTCTAAATGCTGCTTACAGACAGCTCGGTGTACACTTACCAAACCTTTACCGTCGGAGCATCTTCACTGGAACTAGTTTCCTCAACCCTCTGCTCCGCAGAACCCGGAGTCACAGTGATCCGTCACCCAAAACTCAAGTTTCAAATAAACTACACCACAGCGAGTTGGGTTTGAGGACTGTCCCAGACAGAGTGGGGCTAGCTGCAGCTCTCTGTTGTTGCCTTCAGGGGGCAGTGTGTACCCGCTGACACAGAGAGAAGCAGCCTGTGCGCTTTGATTCACGACAGGGATAGAGCAGAAATGACACTTCCTGGACACATAATGTAATTAAAGCAGAAAAGCACTTACCTGTAATATGCTTGAACACATTATGTTACAATAAGGCTAATTTAATTCAAGAAATGCTGACAGAACAGAATCAAACCAGTGTTTGACCTTTGGTATCATCTTTCAAATATCAAACTGTGGATTGTATACAGCTGTTAGAACAGCTGAGGATTAAGGTTTTAATACTGACGGTGGTGATAATCAGCACACAAGTGCTTTGTTAGAAATAAATGCACTTAAAGTATTGTACTCTTTTGTCCCCCCACAGACAAATAAAGAGATAGGCGATATGACTGATTGATGTTACTAAATACCAGCCTGCACTGACACCAGGACACCAACACTTTGTATTGTTAGCAGTAATGTAACCGTGTCCCCCAGGCATGTGTGTGTGTGTGTGTGTGTGTGTGTGTGTGTGTGTGTGTGTGTGTGTGTGTGTGTGTGTGTGTGTGTGTGTGTGAAATGCAAATGTTGAATCCAAGAGAAGAAATGACTGTTAGGCTGTGCCTCGCCCCCACACCCATTTTCTTGTTTCCACTGAAAAATGGAAATAATAGACTTGATTTATACACATGTCAGAACTATAAGTGTCCCCTCATCTCTGGCACAGTCATTACTCTTCATTATACACCAGATGTAGCTGAATTGATTATTAATCATTATGCCTGCGTGAGTCAATCAGACCAATAACCATCAAGATGAGGATTAGTGCAAGAAAGGAGCTCCTGTTATCTAAACCATAAACACGACACCAATGCACCACAGCTGCTCTTAATCTTATTACTAGCAAGAAAGAGAATGTTACCTGACATTTAAATATTGTGCCATTGGTTTTGTTAGTGTTTCTCAAAAGTAAGACCAATAGTAGCCCCAGTTTGCACCTCTCATATATTACTATTACATTTTAATGTCTGTGTATTTGTCCATGGTAAAGCAGATCTTTTTTGTTGACCACTTGGGGGCAGAAGTTCACAACAAGCTAAACATCACACACATTTTTTTTTAAATTTGTTTACATATTAGCACGTTGTGAAATTTTGGTATAGCTAACTTGTTAGCAAACACTTACATTATACCTATATCGACTCTCCTTTTAGCTCTGTTTTCGTCTCCATCAACTCCTGAGGAAAATACCTGGCTCTATAGCTGCTAAATGCTTCACTGTATTCACCAGTTAGTCTCAATGTTAGTGTCCAGTGGTTTTATCAGAGCTTTTACACAGAAAACAGCTGGATGCAGCTGCTGAAAAAGGTGATTGGTGTTTTTTTGCCCCCAACGTCGCCTTCCAGGCAACGCGGCAATGGTTATGTTTAAGATTAAGGTTACGGTTAGCTGCCTGGAAGGTGTCGTTGGAGGCAAAAAACACCATTGAGGGCTGAAAAATGACAATGATGAGAGTGGTGAGCGTGAACCAAGTCAGTAAAGTTGTGGACCGAAAATGAATAATAAAACAATGAGCTAAAAGACACCACAAGGCTCTCAAGAGCTGGTGGCAACGGCAGTGTCTTGTGATGTGGGTCTGAGCAGGCCCTATCACATTACAAAATTTGATCCATTGTCAAAATAAAAAATATTGTACAACGATGAATGTCTCATTAAGAAGTAAACCTTGGGGTCCATCCATCCATCCATCTTCGTCCGCTTATCCGGTGTCGGGTCGCGGGGGGAGCAGCTCCAGCAGGGGACCCCAAACTTCCCTTTCCCGAGCAACATTAACCAGCTCCGACTGGGGATCGGCGTTCCCAGGCCAGGTTGGAGATATAATCCCTCCACCTAGTCCTGGGTCTTCCCCGAGGCCTCCTCCCAGCTGGACGTGCCTGGAACACCTCCCTAGGGAGGCGCCCAGGGGGCATCCTTACCAGATGCCCGAACCACCTCAACTGGCTCCTTTCGACGCAAAGGAGCAGCGGCTCTACTCCGAGCTCCTCACGGATGACTGAGCTTCTCACCCCTATCTCTAAGGGAGACGCCAGCCACCCTCCTGAGGAAACCCATTTCGGCCGCTTGTACCCTGGATCTCGTTCTTTCGGTCATGACCCAGCCTTCATGACCATAGGTGAGGGTAGGAACGAAAACTGACCGGTAGATCGAGAGCTTTGCCTTCTGGCTCAGCTCTCTTTTTCGTCACAACGGTGCGATAGATTGAATGCAATACCGCACCCGCTGCGCCCGATTCTCCGACCAATCTCCCGCTCCATTGTCCCTCACTCGCGAACAAAACCCCAAGGTACTTGAACTCCTTCACTTGGGGTAAGGACTCATTCCCTACCTGGAGAAGGCATTCCATCGGTTTCCTGCTGAGAACCATGGCCTCCGATTTAGGTGCTGATCCTCATCCCAACCGCTTCACACTCGGTTGCGAACCGATCCAGTGAGTGCTGAAGGTCGCAGGCCGATGATGCCATCAGGACCACATCATCTGCAAAGAGCAGCGATGAGATCCCCAGCCCACCAAACTGCAACCCCTCCCCACCCCGACTACGCCTCGATATCCTGTCCATAAATATTACAAACAGGATTGGTGACAAAGCGCAGCCCTGGCGGAGGCCAACCCTCACCTGAAACGAGTCCGACTTACTACCGAGAACCGGACACAGCTCTCACTTTGGTCATACAGAGATTGGATGGCCCTGAGTAGAGACCCCCTCACCCCATACTCCCGCAGCACCTCCCACAGTATCTCCCGGGGGACCCGGTCATACGCCTTCTCCAAATCCACAAAACACATGTAGACCGGTTGGGCATACTCCCAGGCTCCCTCCAGGATCCTTGCGAGAGTGAAGAGCTGGTCCGTTGTTCCACGACCAGGACGGAATCCGCATTGTTCCTCCTCAACCCGAGGTTCGACTATCGGCCGAACCCTCCTTTCCAGCACCTTGGAGTAGACTTTACCAGGGAGGCTGAGAAGTGTGATACCCCTATAATTGGCACACACCCTCTGGTCCCCCTTTTTAAAAAGAGGAACCACCACCCCAGTCTGCCACTCCTTTGGCACCGTCCCAGACTTCCACGCAATGTTGAAGAGGCGTGTCAACCAGGACAACCCCTCCACACCCAGAGCCTTGAGCATTTCTGGACGGATCTCATCAATCCCGGGGCTTTGCCACTGTGTAGTTGTTTGACTACATCAGTGACTTCCGCCTGGGAAATCGACGACAATCCCCGTTATCCTCCAGCTCTGCCTCTAACATAGAGGGCGTATTAGTCGGATTCAGGAGTTCCTCAAAGTGCTCCCTCCACCGCCCTATTACCTCCTCAGTGGAGGTCAACAGTGTCCCATCCTTACTGTACACAGCTTGGATGGTCCCCGCTTCCCCCTCCTGAGGTGGCGAACAGTTTTCCAGAAACACTTTGGTGCCGACCGAAAGTCCTTCTCCATGTCTTCTCCAAACTTCTCCCACACCCGCTGCTTTGCCTCTTTCACGGCAGAGGCTGCAGCCCTTCGGGCCCTTCGGTACCCTGCAACTGCCTCCGGAGTCCTCCGAGATAACATATCCCGGAAGGACTCCTTCTTCAGTCGGACGGCTTCCCTGACCACTGGTGTCCACCACGGTGTTCGTGGGTTACCGCCCCTTGAGGCACCTAAGATCCTAAGACCACAGCTCCTCGCCGCAGCTTCAGCAATGGAAACTTTGAACATTGTCCACTCGGGTTCAATGCCCCCAGCCTCCACAGGGATGCACGAAAAGCTCCCCCGGAGGTGTGAGTTGAAAGTCTGTCGGACAGGGGCCTCCTCCAGACGTTCCCAATTTACCCGCACTACACGTTTGGGCTTACCAGGTCTGTCCAGAGTCTTCCCCCACCCCTGACCCAACTCACCACCAGATGGTGATCGGTTGACAGCTCTGCCCCTCTCTTCACCCGAGTGTCCAAAACATACGGCCTCAGATCAGATGAAACGATTATGAAATCGATCATTGACCTTGGCCTAGGGTGCTCTGGTACCAGGTACACTTATGAGCATCCCTATGTTCGAACATGGTGTTCGTTATAGACAATCCATGACTAGCACAGAAGTCCAACAACAAACAACCACTCTGGTTTAGATCAGGGAGGCCGTTCCTCCCAATCACGCCTCCAGGTGTCTCCATCATTGCCCACGTGTGCGTTGAAGTCCCCCAGCAGAACAATGGAGTCCCCCACTGGAGCCCCATGCAGGACTCCAGTCAAGGTCTCCAAGAAGGCCGAATACTCCGAACTCCTGTTTGGTGCATATGCACAAACAACAGTCAGAGTTTTCCCCCACAACCCGCAGGCGTAGGGAGGCGACCCTCTCGTCCCACGGGGTAAACTCCAACACAGCGGCGCTCAGCCGGGGCTTGTGAGTATCCCCACACCCCCGCCCGGCGCCTCACACCCTGGGCAACTCCGGAGAAGAAAAGAGTCCAACCCCTATCCAGGAGTATGGTTCCAGAACCGAGACTGTGCGTAGAGGTAAGCCCCACCAGATCTAACCGGTAGCGCTCCACCTCCCGCACCAGTTCGGCTCCTTCCCCCACAGAGAGGTGGCGTTCCACGTCCCCAGAGCCAGCGTCTGCCGCCCGGGTCTGGTCCGTCGAGGCCCCTGACCTTCACTGCCACCCATGTGGCATCGCACCCGACCCCAACGGTTCCTCCCACAGGTGGTGGGCCCATGGGCTGGAGAGATGGGAGCCACGTAGCTTGTTCGGGCTGTGCCCGGCGGGCTCCGTGGCAAACCCGCCACCAGGCGCTCGCCCGGCGAGCCCGCCCGTCTGGGCCTGGCTCCAGGCGGGGCCCCGGGCTTCCTCCGGGCAGGGTCACTCCATCTCTACCTTGCTTCTTCATTGGGGTTTTTGAACCATTCTTTGTCTGGCCCCTCACCTGAGACCACTTTGCCTTGGGAGACCCTACCAGGAGCACAAAGCTCCAGACAACACAGCCCTCAGGTTCACAGAGACACACAAACCTCTCCACCACGATAAGGTGATGGTTCACGGAGAAACCTTGGGGTGTTGGGTTTTTTTTTTCTTGTGGGGGCTTTACATTCTGAGTTTACTGCTGTGATGCATTGTGAGATTTTGTGCCAGGAAGTCTGCATCATGAACCAGGTCTCTGAAAGGCAAACTGCTGGGATCCCTAACTGGGGGGCCACGCTGTAGCGGCACACAATAGCGCTTCTATATTTTTCTTATTTTGTACCATTTGGAAGGACGTCAATTACGGCTACCTTTGATGTAGCTCTTGTGCTGTTAAACAACCTTTTGGGTTTTCATTGGGATTTATGTTTCAGTAAAATGAATGCTTAGCTTTAAGACTCGAATAGAATGCTAATATAAGAGGCACAAATTGGGGCTAGACGAAATTTAGATCTTTTTTTACGCGGAGTCACAATCAAAACAAGACTACATCCTCGGTTAAGCCGTAGATATACTCGCTGTTTAACCAGCAGCGTCACGTCTGCACAGCCGACAGACCACAGTCAGCATCCGTTCACGCGTGCGTGGTTAAAAGCAAGTACATCTCCGGCTTGAGTCCAGCGCAAGCTAGCAAGTCGGATGATCACCACAGTTATTACAATTCATCTTGTACATTAATATTCAATACCAAATTGCAATCAAGCACGGCCACAAGGCTCACCATGAAGTGTTGAGAACCAGTGAAATGAAATTTCTGCTAAACCTATTTTAACAAGATCTGATCTGAGCTAACAGGAGGTTAAAAGCACATATTTTCTGAGACTTCAGAGACATTTGTTTTGCAATTACAGCTCAGCTAATTTGCATAAATGCAAAAGGCCAGGACACAAACACAAAAGTGTGTTGTGTGTGTGTCGCAGGAGTGGTAAAGGTTTACATTATTATGTGCAGTTAATTAGAGTTTCTGTCACAAACTGTTCAGACATAAACAAAGGAGAGCGGAGGCAGGTTTTGGAGTAATGGCTGCACATCAATGCAGCACTGACTTTATTCTCAAACACATTAGAATCTAAAAATAAGAAAATCTTCATGGTTGTTGTTGCCCAGAGTCCTTTCATCTGCCAAAAAAAACACATTAATACAAAGAGATACAGAGCGACGGGGATTTGTCTCTCATCATTAACACTAAAACAAAACTTGATTTGATTAAAAAAAAACAACATTAAAACACAGCCAACCCAGCAACAGTTATAGTTTCTTAAATAGTCTCTGTGCACAGAGAAATAGAGATGACAAAAGAGACCATGCAACCCAATCAACCACTCTGCCTTCTCATTAACACTTAACACACACACACACACACACACACACACACACGCAGTTTGGATCCAAATCAATATTATCAACAGACATATGCCAGGAGGAGGAGCTGTCATCGTACAAAGGAGTATTTTTGCTTCTTTTTTTTCTTTTTTTTAAACAAACATTTCATTATTTCATGGAGTAAAATACATTTAATTTCTACCCTGCAGATCTGAGCCTCACTGCGAGAGAACAAGGAAAGTTCTTTAATCATACGCAATTATTCACAGCCAGGAGCTGGTTAAAAAGGCAACAAACTCCTTCAGGTGCTGTTCCACCTCTTTCTCTCATTTGTCTTGAGCTGAATAAAGCAGTGTGAATTCAGTCATTATATCTCTGTTCAACACTGCGATACCTTTTTCTATATCCACAGACAGTGTGTGGGACTTCAGTCCAAACTGCATCAAATCGAATGCTTATAATCGTATAATTAAAGAACCAGCGGGGGAAACACAACTTGTGTAGTATTTGGTTATCAACCTATCGTGTGTGTGCTGCGTTTTCTTGACTTTGGCTGTACAATGATACAGCAGCTATGAGGTCAAAGAAAAAAAATCAATTGGCTTTAAATCGACAGCTCAACGTATTATGATACAGCAATTTACACTTGCTCTTCGGAGCCTTTTGGAACTGACGGGTAAACACCGTCTTCACAAAATAAGGAACTAGATATGGACTTTTTAGGGTAGACAGGAAATTAGACAGAATATCCCTTTCTGAGGGATGTGGGAGTATATACACCTAGAATCATGGTTCACAGCACAGGACCCGCCCACCTCTCCTCGCTGGTATACACAATTTCAATTCAAAGCATTACCGTACATGGCTTATGCTGTAAATGGTCAGTAGAAGAAAATCCAGCCGATAACCGATGTCAGACCAGCCATGATGGGGCATCAAGAAATTGGAAGAAAGTATTTTCTTCTTCCTGTTCTTAACGCTGGCCTGTTGTCCCTAAGAAGATTCTAATGCCTCATTTCCACTGCATGGTGCGGCTCAGCTCGACTCTAGTCGACTCACTTTTGGTACCATGTACATTTCTAGAGTTTGTTTTCCAGCGCAGATAGTACCCGTCAATTTAGGTGGGATTTTTAGCTGATGGTCACAGTAACGCTGCCAAAAACTGCTGTGACATTATCTTTAATTTCATTCATTTATTACTAAGGAAAATGCACATTAATCAACCGTTCTGTAAATGTGCCAGTGTTAGCCAGCCGGCTAATTTTCCTATGGCAAGATGTTTTGAGACCAATTCATCAGCAACCAAATAAAGGAACATCTGCACCTCGTCCATTGATCATGCCAGGGTCTCAGTTAAGTGAATCTTTTTTTTTTTAATGCGGTTGCCATTGACGGTAGCTTGGTTATTAATAATTGGTGGGTTTGTGCACGGCACGGGATACCGCGTTGCGCAAGTGCCCATTCTGGTGACGATTCTCTGACCAATCAGTGGTCTGCAGTGTTTGAACGCCACCTTCTAGTATCGCCTCAGCATACTTGGAAACTCGATTCAAGTGGTACCAAAAATAAGTACCAGGTGCCATCCACAACCTTTGCTAATGGAAAACCAAAAAGCACGGTTCCGAGTGAGTTGAGTCAAGCCGTACCGTGCAGTGGAAATGCAGCAAAAGTATTAATACACAGAAATGTCCCATTATTCTACTGCTAGGGCTTTTGTTTGAAGTGCTGAACTTGAGTTTAGTTTAAGTGTAGGTGGTTGGGTGGTAACGGTGGGAGGAGGCTGGCCCAGGTTCCTGTAGATGAGGGGAGATGAGGCTAGAGGTTCCACGGTATGGCAGCCGAAGGGCTCGGTTGAAGTTTGGTGTCACTTGGTCCTGAGACTAGCTCAGATAGAGGTGTTTGTCTCTTTGCAGACCGCTGCAGGAGGAGAGGAGGAACAAAAAGTCAGGATAAAGAACAAAAAAAAATCAGCCACAGGAACAGATGAAATGCTATTTACTGGCTCCAACATCATCCAAGCAGAGGTGGAGCCAGCGAGCTGTGCTACTCCCTTTGTTTTTAGGCAACAGCCATTTTACTCTATACAACTTTATGGCTTTGTTAAGTGACAAAGGCTTTTCTTTTGACATGTTAAAATGCTGACAAGCTAATTTAAACAAGATCCCAGTAACAGAAGCTTTGCCCAACATGTAGAAGTGTAGTTCTGTTTATTAGTAGTAGTTAGAGATGTATAGTAACAAAGTAGAACTACTTCACTACTGTACTTCAGTACTAAAAGGCTGTATCTGTACTCTACAGGAGTATTACTTTTTTCTCCAACTTCCACTTTTACTTCAGTACATATTTTCGATAAGTTTAATACTTTTACTCCGATACATTTTTTATGTGCTGCATCGTTACTCGTTAGGCTAAACATATGAAATAATATAAACAATATGATATTCAAACTTTTGACTGCTTTCTTTAATAACTGCATGACACAATACTTGTACTTTTACTTTCAGTACTTGAGTAGTACATTTTAAAATAAACTACTTGCAATACTTAAGTACAAAAAATGTTGAATACTTTAGTACTTCCACTTAAGCGTGATGCTTAAAGAGCACTTCAACTTCTACTCAAGTCACTTTTTTGATAGAGCAGTTGTACTTTTACTCTGGGTCTCTAGTACTTTAAACATGTCTGGTAGTAGTATCCTGGGCTTCAGAGGCTCTGCTACGTAAAAGCAAGAAAACTATTTTGGGGGAACAGAGACTTGGAAATTTGGTTTAGAAATTTCAACAACAAAAAAACAAGCAACTATTAAAACGCTGCAGTCCAGCTAGCCTTTAAGAGTAACTTAACGTCAGACTGAAAAGCAGTGTTTTGGTGCCCTCTCTGGTTCTATTTCACCCAGTATCACTGACAGGTGGGAGTGATGTCACAGTGGCCTGGAGCACACCTGCACATCATCACAGCAAGGTGAGGAAGAGGTCAGCAAAAACAAGATTTGAAAGATTTGAAAAGTTCAGCTACTCTTTAGAAATACCTACCCGTTGCCATGGTAATCGGTGCTCCAGTCCAGAGAGGGGTGGTGGTTCGGCGTGTGTCGACCAAGCTGATGGTAGTCCACTGATGATGACATCACTGCTCCACCATTAAGCATACCTCCTCCCATTGGCTGGTAGTCAGACTGGAGGGACGGGTGGTAACCCTGCAATTAAAAATCAAAAAAGTTAGTGAATAAAAAAACGTTTCATTAAAAAAATACTTTTTATACATACAAATTTCTTATGTATGCAGAGTGTGTAAACAGCTGATCACACTGAGAAAAGGAAAACAGAAAAAGAAGGAGGACGGCTGGTCAGCCATATGATGATGTGCTCTGCTAACATGAGCTGTGAAAATTCAGAATCATATTCCAGTTGCTGTGACACAGTTGACTGAGATACCAGATGGTCAGCAATGCTTTAAATACAATTAGCGTCCAATTGCCGTAATTTCCCCCAAAAATGACATTCCTTCGGAGTCATAACTCAATCAAATCTGAACACACAGACAGGATACCCAATATGTTTACACTCAGTTTTTCCATCACAAATAAAAAAATAGATAAATAGATACATTTTTCATAAAAATTGATGCTCCTTAAAAACTCCAGAACCTGCCTGAGAATCCTCGCATTTTTAAGTATTCTTCAGTAACAAAGTAATCCAGTGATAGTTGTCTGTACGTCCGTGGGTGGAAACAGCTAATAGCTAATTCAACATACTTTTAATTTGCCAAATCTAAACACGGTTTAAGACAGCAACACATGATTAGGGCTGGGCAATATGGAGAAAATCAGATATCACAATATCCTTGACCAAATACCTCGATATCGATATTGCGGCAATATTCTAGGGTTGAGAATTGGGGCTTTAACAAAATATCTTCACACTTAGATTTTAGATAAATAATCATCAGTAATGTGGACATAATGTCTAAGTGGGGGAAAAGGCAAATAATAGAACAGCTAGAACAGTCTGGTAAGTTCAGAAAAGTACATCACTTTACTCTGTAATGCAGCCTTTAAAACCAGGAAAAGACAACACTGAAGTCATATCACAATATTACGATATCCAAAATCTAAGACGATATCTAGTCTCATATCACGATGTCGATATAATATCGATATATTGCCCAGCCCTACACATGATCCACTGTAAAAGCGCGAGGTAGAGGCAAAGCTCAGCGCAGGTGTACGTCATGTCATCATTACTTCTGTTATGTGTTGCGCCTTGAAAAGTCAGCGGCAACAAGGTCAAAGTTGAAATCATTTGAACTTTGAGCGCAGCGCTCGGCGGTGTACGATGGCGCCAAGGGTAGCGCTTCCTTTGGGTTGTCTCCACCACTCTCTCCATAGGAAAACAAAATAACAATGTAAACCTTCACAACAGGCTTTTACCGCGGCTCATGTGTTGGCGGCTTTAAACTTTGAAAAACTCTATTTTAGTTTATAACCTTTATCTAAAATGGAATTTCGTCTCCTATATCTTTACATGTAATAGGTTATATTTTGTGGCAAAAGTGGTTCGAAAGTAAAATCCTTTACATTCATCACAGAGCTACGGTGCGTGCCTGAATGTGAGATGCAATCGCAGTAATGATGGCGTGTTTACATCCTGCTTCCACCTGAATAAGTCTATTGACAGCTGATGGTTTTTTATCAAACCAACCTTTAGCATCTCGTTGGTAAAATGGTTTCTGATTAACACGAATATGAATGAATGCAATTCAAATGAAAAGGAGAAAGACATCAGTCATTGGTTCATCAGCACTAATTACAGACTCTTGAGTGTCTTGCTGATTCTATCATGTGCCAGAGGGGAGGCGGCGAGCTGTGGACGAGCGATGAGGAGATCAAAAGGTAAGAGGAGAGGAGGAAGCAGGGGAAGAGGAGGAGGAGGAGGAGAAGAAGGAGGTGAGCATGTCTCTAACCATCAGATAGTTGAGGGAGGAGAGAGAGAGAGAGATGGAAAAGAGAAAGATAAGCAAGTGCAGTGACAAGGTACAGTGAGTGTGTGTGTGTGAGAGGGAGACACACAAACACTCACACACATAAACAGTGAGAGAGAGAGAGAGAGAGAGAGAGAGAGAGAGAGAGAGAGAGAGGCTGAAAGGGAAGTTAATCTGAGTGTTGTGAGTGAAAGAGGAGAAAGAGGAGGACAGCAGGTGGTTGGGTTCTCCCCCCTCTCCTCCCCCTCTCCTCCTCTACCTCACCTATTCATCCATTGTTGAGCAAATTCTTCTCCTTCACTCCTTCACAAAGACCCCATCTGCCTCTTTTGTCTCTCTCTCTCTCTCTCTCTCTCTCTCCCTTCCCCCATCATTTCTCACTCTTTACTCAGAGAGAGAAAAAAGTTTAGCACTCTGTTACTGTGTCCTCTCCATCTTTTCCTTCACTTTTTTGTTTGTTTTGTTTGCCCAAAATATGCAAAATGGAAAAAAAGAAAAAGGGGGATTATGGGAGTGTGGGATTTAAAAGTGCACTATAAAAAGGGGATCAAATGGGAAGTAAGACTGAGTGGCAATCCATCCCCCTATTTTTAACTATCATAGCATCTGACATCAGACTTAACACAAATTCATATCACAGACACTTGTCTCCCTCTTCCTCCTGTCTGGATGGGTTGACTGTCAACAGACCAACTCACTGTGAAAAACTGATGGAGTGACTGACTGACTGTATTACATGAGTAAAGTAATAGAGAAGTCTGGCCAAAATACATTTTCCATTTTTTTAAGATTCCCAAACTTTACTACTAAGCCCAGTTCAGACGAACATTGCAGGGATTCAGCGGTCTGAACCTGCCCATCACCTGTTTCAACAGCCAATCAGCTCATAGCAAAGTCAGCTTGTCAAAATATATATATATATATATTTTTTTTTTGTTTTGGACAGAGGATCACCAAGAGAGAGGAAGCAGCAGCAGCGGAGGTCAAGCGTGAAAAAATATTTTAAGACGCTGTAAATTATATCTAGCTACAAAACAGCCAAGCAAGTCGGAAGTTAGAACTAAAGTTGTTGCTATGGAGATGATACACTGTCTCGTCGTATTGGTGTAAACTGGCCCACTTAATGAGGACCAACGCAAAATATTATTGTAATAGTACAGTTAAAGGAGTAAATCTATGGAACAGCTGTCATCAGGAATTGAAAACGTGAGACAAAACTGACAAAACTAACAAACCTCTATACTAACCAATAATGTACTGAAACAATATGAAAATAGTTGAGCTGAAAGTAAGTAATGGCAAAAAAGGGTGACAAATGAGTAAGCTGTGTTTGTTTTGATCTGGATTGTGCTACTGTGCTGTATATATGATTGTTTTGTATTGTCTTGTTTATTCTTGTTTGTTTACAATCGTCTGACGTAAGGCAATTATTATTATTTTCTCAAACATGATTTGTTTAAAATGGGTAGGCATTACACCTAGACCTGTTTCAGACATTGATATGACTTGTAAATACATTGTTGTTGTTGTTGTTGTTTATTAATGTTGCTGAAAGTCAGTCTGAAATAAACAGGTTTCACGTTTCCGACCGTCGCGTTGCAATTTGTTGCAAGTTTCAACTTGTCTCGTCGCGAATCTTTGGTCTGGGCTTTAAAAACAATCTGTTGGTTGTCTTTTTGTAGCATCCATACTATTTCTACAGTGTTTCCTCTATGTTGATTTGACCGTGGCGGCCCCCCCACGGCAACATTTCTGCCCCCCACGGTATCAGAAATAGGGCTGCATTGTTAGAGTGCATGTCGGAGAATAGCGCGGTCACACAAGGATAACTGGCCAGTTGAGATCGTGTGTGTACGTCCTTGAGAACTTATGTTGTCAGTTCATTTAAGCCTGGTCTTGCAAATTTAAATTAAGTTAACTGGTGATTTTCGTTGTTTGTATTCTTCACCTGCGAGCTAAATTGCACGTGGCTGTTGATTCGATAGCGATTGCTGAACGCCCTCGCCCACGTTTGTATTTTAGGTGCATTATTTACATGCTGAAGTAGTGACACTGCATTAACATAATGTAATTAATAGTGGGTTTATTGTTATTTGCTACAGAATGCTTAGCCTATATGTCAAGATCAAAGTTGGCCTATATAGTAACTCAAAAACTACAGTTCAATCACAACTGAAAATATGCCTCATTGTGTGTGAATAGCGGTGAATAAATATATTAGGGGCGTGCGGACTTGCCCCCACTGCTAAAATAAATCCCAAAGGAAACACTGCTGTATGTTATCACACATCCATTTCTACAGGCAGACAGCAAGAAACAGAGGTAAACTAACCCAACAGCAAAGCTGGAGACAACTGGATAATAATTATGAACAACGGAGTTAGGACAGGCTAGATTTCAGTTTTCAATTCAATACTGTTCTAGTCTATTCAGCGCTGCGGTCCTAAATGAAATGCTGATGCATGCTCTCCCACTCTAGCACCTAACATCTAATTTCCACTGTGTGCTTTGTCTCCTCTGCTGATGTATTCATCTATCTCCATTCACCTCTGTGCAGCTTTTAAATCAGCAAGAAGCTGTTACCTCGAGGAAATGGGCAAACTCTGTGTGTGTGTGTGTGTGTGTGTGTGTGTTTGTGTGTATGTGTGTGTAAGAAATGGTTTCATGCTCGATGAAATTCAAGACTACTGACGACACTATAGCTGTCTCCCAATTCCAAACTAAAGGAAAGTGTTCACGCTGGAGTAGTCACAAAATTACGCCCGCTTAAAAAAGTCAGTATACATGCAAGAAGATGGTGGATTTTTTTAGGGTCCTGTAACCCTTTTATTTTATTAACCTGTGAGGTCAAAACTGATCTGTGTTTTAAACCATTAGTTTGCTTGACTACATAGAAGCTTTTAATATTTATGTTCTCCTTTCTGTGCCTAAAAACATGTATTGCTATCTTTCTAATTAAAAGTGTCTGAAGAAAAACTTAAAATCCTGAAAAATCCAGTATGGTATAATTAGCAAAGCATGGATAACTGGACATATGCAATACATTTCATGTCGCCTCAAGAACCACTGTGGTAGATACAAATAGTGGCAAGTTTTATCCAAATCTCAACAGTAGTATTTAAACAGTTAGGCTGATGAATATTCTACATGTTTCATATTGTCAAAAAATCCCATGAAAAGACCAAAACCAACAATGTATATGTGTTATCAAAGCCTGATATGTCTCATTCTTCTGTGCCATAGAGCTCCATTGTTGTCCAGAACCTATTAAAAACACATCAGTGAGCCACACTGATGTACTGGGTGACATGTTCCTGGAACACACAAACACTGTAGTTTATTTTGACTCAACTCCAAATTCACCGTCCTGCTGCCCTAAATACTCACTAGAGCACCAAATGTGGATTAATCCATAGCTAAAAATAGTCCTCAACAAAAGCACAAATTCCCTGCTGTTTGAGTAACCTTTTCTGAACACTACAGGGTCCAGTTGTTAATACTAAATATTTGGGTTTCTGAGTGCTACGGACAGGTAGGGGAGTCTGAAATTATTTAGAGACAAACTAACGTCATGTCCAACTCACTGAATTCTATCAATAACCAACAATTAAACAAAGTTTACAAAGTTATACGATGAACATTCAGTGTGCGACTGACCTGTGTGATGCCGGGCGAGTGCGTCATTCCCAGTGAGTGTCCACTGAGCTGCTGGTGCTTGTGGTGTTGATGGTGCTGGTGGTGTTGATGGTGTGGACTGTGCAGCCCTCCCAGGTGTGCCTGGCTGTGGAGGGGAGGGCTGACCTGGAGAGGAGGGGTGGACGCCGCCACCATGCTGCCAAGGGACATACCTCCCTGGTGGGGGACGCTGGGCCGCGGCACGGTCCCTCTGGAGGACAGAGCATGGAGCTGGGGGTGGATCTGCGTGTGATGATGGGGCAGGTGCGGGCTGAGGCCAGGGCTCGAGGCGTTGGAAGGGTGCGATTGGTGAGGGTACGGCATGTACATGCTCGGGTGCTGATGGGAAGGGAGGGAGTGAGGGTGGGCCAATGAGCTGGAGGAATGGTGCTGGCCTGGGTGACCAGAGTAGACGGAAGGTTTGGGTGTAAACATTGAGGTAGAGGAAGATGTGGAGGAAGAGTGGGGCGGCTTCATTTCAGATGGATCATTGTAACTCTGGAGAACAAGAAAAAACACAACAAGAAAATCAGTTTGTAGGTTTCAGATTGACTCAAAGACTGCTTAAGAAACAAGTTAAATGCCAAGTACTTGAATTATTATTTTGTGTGTGTGTGTGCGTGTGTGTGTGTGTGTGTGTGTGTGTGTGAAGTACCTGTGATACCAGACTGGCTCTGTAGGCAGCCAGTTGTTTCAGATACTCCTTCTTAGCCGTCTCTGTCCTCTTCTTGTACATCTGAAAAACAAACGTTTGACTTCTCAACCAGCTACTAGACTATTAACCTCTACTACAATTGGCAGCATTTTAAGAAGTATTTCTACAAATCAATTTAATTAGCAGTGCATCATTTGTAAAGTAACCGTTTTTATTTATGTGAACTGAAGCTGTGAGAATTGTGGCTGCATTAAATCATCGCAGTAACATAACATGCACTCAGGTATAACCGCCATGGGGCTCATAGTATTTCCCTCAGCTGACACAGTTATCTAATACACATAACACAATAATTAATTCCCCAAGGAACCTACTACAACTTTTCTCTGAACTTTTTAAAATGCAGTTGACATGCCACTTCTGGGAATTTTTGCGAGCCCAGTAATGATTTGTAGTCTCAGTGGTATTGTTAGAGCTGCTGTTTACCCGCAGAACTGTTGATTCCTGTCACAAAGACAATGTAGCTACTCGCTGTCCGTCTCACTCATCCTTAATGGTTTTACTGAAGAGGATACACATGTTATTTCTTCCTTTTCTTTCATCATCTGCCATTACCAAAGTTCAGAAACAAAATGAAGGGTCGACAGCCATGCTAGCTTCTCTGTGAGGCTGCAGCTACACAGGGAGGATGATGCTAACATGCTGATGTTTGCCATCTTATTGTGTTAGCATGCTAACATTGGCTGCTTACAGTAGCACTAAACACAACGTACAGCTAAAGCTGATAGGAATAGAATAGTTTTAGTTATTTGGTCATAAACCACCACATTTTATTAGTATTGGACACATTGACAATTTATCCGGTGGTGGTGCTAGATGAAATTAAAGATATCTCCAAAGTTATTACAATTTTTGCTGTGGGGACCATGAATACATGAACCAAATTCCATTGCAATCCATCCAATATCTATTTAGATATTTCAGTCTAAAAAGTAAAAATGCAATCAACATGTCCATCTTTAGAGCTATGCTGCTAGCATTGCCGAATACTTTAACAGTATTTTCCTAAACAAACCTAATTTTTGTGTCACATCTTACAATTAGTGAATCATTATTTATTAATATAAATGCATTTAAATAACTACCATGTAGATATTCTTCTTAAAATAAGACTTCAAATAACAGTGATGGGCTAGCAGAAAGGCACATAGACATGCAGAATTAAAGATGGAGGATGTACCTGTTTCTCTTCCTCTCCCAGGCCGTCCCACATGGAGGCCACAATCTTTGACACCTCCCCGAAGGTGGCGTTGGGGTTCTGGGCCTTGATGTTGGCTTGGGTGTCCCTGAAGAACAAGGCGTACGCAGACACGGGCTTCACTGGCTCATTAGGGTCCTTTCGCTTCTTCTTCTTTGGGGTTTTGGGTTTCTTGGAGATGTCCACTGTTGCTGGCCTCTTCTCTGCTACGCTGCCCAGCTAAGAGGAGAAGAAGGAGGTTGAGTAGGACTCAGGTAGGTTGGTAAGGATGAATATACACTATGGATGGACAGAGGGATGGGTGGACTTTAGTTCTGTAGCACAAATGTATAAAAAAACTGGGTGGAACGTAAATAACACGATTTGGTAAAACGAGTGCTGTGTAGTAATTGATAATAGGGATCGACCGATACTGTTTTTTCAAGGCCGATACCGATACCCGTTATTAGTAGTTAGTGAAACCGATAACCGATATCTGGAACCGATATGCGTTAACAGTGAAAATGACAATCTTTAAGTCAAAATTAACAACACAAAACTTTGATGCTTTAAGCAATAATTTAATAAATTAGAAACTTTAAACATAATACTCAGTAAAAGATAGACAGACTTTTAAATTAATTTACTTTAAATTAATTTACTTTAAATTAATTTACTTTATCGCTTATCAGGCAACTAAAACGCAGATACAGATAATCTTCAAACTGCCAAAAACGGCCCGATAATCTGTCTATCCTTAATTGATATTATCATCAAAAAACTATATCTTCCATTCTATTATTACTAACCTGACATTGTAACTATTCACACCTTAAGTCGTGTCTTTGATGACTCTCACATGACATGTGACCTCAATCTCTTCTTGTTTGATGTCAAGCTATGACTCAATCATAGAGAGCCCAGTGTCTAAGATCAGTGATTTAAAATCATCAAGCCTACACACAACAGTCTGTCTGTGTCTACACTAGATTATTTCAGCCAGAGTACTGTTTAGGAATATTGTAAGCACTACTGCACTATGCAATACAAAATCAACACAGTTACGTGTGTGTAGTTTATTCAAAAACATTGTTTTGATGCCAACCAAGAGTGGCTGCACGAAAAGAGCAAGTGAAGTGAAAGTAATTTCCTACTAATTTCACAGGATGCTTTCTCGAACGAACCATGTAATTTAGCACAAATTAAATAGAGACAGTGTTCAACTGGTGTACTTAATTACCAACTAATAAATTCCAATTAAATGCTAAGACAATCTTTAAGTCGGTGCACAGCAGTTCATCTGACCAAGCAGAAATGTGAAATATATGTCCACAGACAAACAAATGATTCAATACTACAATAATAATATGAAGAATTCAATTTACAATGATAACAATGAATTGGAAATCAACAACTGCTATAGTATAATAGCTAACATTAAATAACCCCAGAATTTTGTTCCATATTTACCCCAAAATTAGTTTTAATACATATTGTAGTTCTTAATGGGCAGTGGTGGAAGAAGTATTCAGATTCTTTACTGTAAAATGACTAATACCACACTGTAAAAATTGAAAATAATACTTAAGTAAAGGTATGAACTGTAATTATCATCAGGAAAATATACTTAAAGTATTAAAAGTAAAAATACTTGATGCAGATAAACCCTCATATTTAAAAAAAAAAAAAGAAACAATCCTAATAGTTGTGTGTTTAATGGTCTCATCATTTCCTCTGTTCTTGTAGGCCGTTATATTGTTGGGTAGTTTCATTTATAATAAAAGATAGTATTTTATTAACTACATGTGTTTTGTGTGCAAAAATCTTAATTTGTAAAGTAACTAGTAACTAAAGCTGTCAGATGAATGTAGTGCAGTAAAAAGTACAATATTTCTCTCTGAAATGTAGCGGAAGAGAAGTAGAAAATGGCATGAAAAGAAAAGACTCAAGTACAAGTACCTCAAATTTGTACTTAAGTAGATGTACTTACATTCCACCACTGTTTACAAGACACTTTTAAGAAATTATTATTAAAGAAATGACAGAAGTGTAAAAAAAATAGTTGTATTGATTCAAATTGAAAATTGCAGCTCCCTTTGACTTACTACGATTAGACAGCCATGTCCTGGATGACGGAGACATGCACATTCTTCTGATTTTCACCTCTATTTGTCTTAGTCAGAGGGATAATGTGTCTAATGTGTGTTGAGCATTCTTATGTAGCAGCGTACTGTATCACTGCAGCCAGATTCAGCAGCTTAGTTTACCTCAACCACCCACTCATGTTTTGTAGCTATGTAATACATGCTGAACTATAGCTCAGCTTGCTATCACAGCTTAAAAAGGCATGTTAGCCAAAATGGCTTCCTAGTATGAAATACATTCTGTATTTCTTGACCTTTTACAACATGGTAGCAGAACCTTATTTTTACAGTCTATGAGCAGAACATAGTTTTAGGAGCCAGAGTTCACTGCTGAAGAAGTTCAACAAAATTGTTGTTGATGCTAACGCATTGCTAACATTGTTTTTTTTAACCTTTATTTATTCAGGGAACCTGAAGCTGCCCGGTACAACCACAGTCTGATCTCCACCATTGAGCAGTTTGGGGTTAAGGGCCTTGCTCAAGGGCACCTCAGTGGTGGTAATGAGGGAGGGACAAGTGCTGCTCTTTCACTTTCCCCACCCAGAATTTACCCTGTTGGTGTGGGGATTGAACCGACTACCTCCCGGTCACAAGCTCGCTTCTTTAACCTGTAGGCCACCACTGCACCTTTTGATTTTACTTTATTGTGGACTACTAGACCTTTATTTCTGATGTCTGACAACAAGTTTTGAAAAGATATTTTTTGAAATGAAAAGAAGAAGAATACAGCAGTTGACTGATGGGTGTTTCTGTAACCAACAACTAACCCTTTACCCTAACTTAAGCAACATGAATTGTGTGTTCTTGGAGGATCCATTACTTGTCGGGTTAAGCAGATCAAATATGATCAAATGTGGGCCTTTAAATGACGAATGTTTGAATGGTGCTATACAAATAAACCTGCCTTACCAAATATAGAATTCGCTCATAATTACTAAAAGCGAGCTGAAATATATACACAAGTAACAGTTAATACTACATGTTGTGTAGCTTTACAAAAGCAGCCATTGTTTAGATGTATAGAAGTATATTATAAAGGTATAAGCAAATTTCGTTTTCTATTCCGTGTGCTTCCTGAAGCAGCTACCTGTATAGTGCTTATAATGTTGCCTATATACAAGTCATTCTTCTAAACATAACCAATGAGAATAATACAGTTGGTAAATATTATTCATTAGTACAGTAATGGTTTCATTTTTTCCAGAATATGTCAGTTTGGTGCAGAGTGCTTGTTTCAGTGAGTTATCTAACAGTGAGGGAGCTGATTACCATCTAGTTGATATGCAGGGAGAATAGGTCTTTTATGACACATAATATTTACATAACAACTATCCACTGTACACACACACACACACACACACACACAGAGAGAGAGAGCAGAACAGAAATTGTTGCTAGAGCCTAGCGAGATATGACTCATAGAAACAGGAGATACAGTGTCTGAGTGTTTAGTTTTTTTACCCTGAGTCCGTCATCATTGTCGTCCTCATGTGCTGAACTGGAGGGAGATGGTGTTGCAGATTTACTTCCAGGAGGTGAAGGAGAACTATGGGTAACAGAGTTTCCACTGAGTCCCAGCTGCGATTGGTTGATGGTGGACAACTGACTTTGCTGGCTCATGCCTGATTGGCTCCTGGGTCCAAGCGCAGCTTCGATTGGCTGTTGGCTGCTGGTAAACCGAGAATCAGAGTTCACCATCTGCTGCATCTGTTGCAAAGACAACAAGTGATAATGACAGTTAGTATATGAAGGCAAAAATCAGGTTTCATGTGGCGTTTGATGACTTGATGGGTGTGTTTTTTTTTTTGCGACATCTACAAACATCTACAACAGCCTACGTTGTCCGATCAGAATCCGGTTTCAAGATATTTGATGCCATTACTTCATGTAGATCATGATAAAACAACTTGCACAGACATCTCATTTAATATAGGTTGAAGAAGCGTTATTGAAGAAATGTCAACAGAACATAGGCAGTAGCAAATGGGTTACATTCTAAATAAAATTGGCATTGAAAACCAAAGCTAAACTTTTTTTTCCCACTCTTGGGTAGGGCCGCACAATATATCATATTTTTTTTTTATCGTCATTGCAACCTCAACTGGTGCAATAAACACATCGCAAAAGGCTTGACATATTGCGGAAGACACTCTGATTTTTTTGTTTATCAGTAGAAAACTGCACTTTAAAATGTAACTGTCATTCTTTATTTAGTGCTGCTTTTTATATTCAATTCACTGTTCAATTTGTTCAATAAAAGAATGTTGGAAATAATTTTCTTTCATTCGTTTTAAATTCAACAAGCAGTTTGTTGTATTTTAGCAGAATACTGAAAGCAGCAGAACTGATTACACTTTAAAATCAGTTTATTTATCGCAAGTAATATCGTGATATTCAACAACGTTATCACATATAGCATATTTTCCTCATATCGTGCAGCCCTACTCTTGGGTCCTTCTTGGTCCACTTTAAAGCTACAACATGCACCTTTTTGTCTTGTGGCAGGGAATGTAAAGCTAGTCCTACTCTGTTGCTCAGGTTTTTAGTAAACACATGTCATTCATCTTGATGAGCTGTGTTGAAACAGCATCTAGCTGAGGCTAAGGTAACTGCCACCCATGAAACCACTAAAGCAATGTCAATATTCTGGTTTGACCCACTTTTAGCTTCACTAATCTTTATTTTCTGCTTTCTGCTATTGTTGTTATTGCCATGTCTTCTGCTTGTTTGAGAGCAATTACCAACCATTTTAAAGTCCTGCACCTGTAAGATCGTAGCTGGCTACCTGAGGGTACTTTTCAGTAAATTTAAATTGGCACAGAGATCCAGTTTAAAGCCCCTAAGTGTACAATATTTATCAATGATTCTGTACAAAATGGTACAGTGGCTGTAAACCAGTGAGAACATCACAGTGTAAGTTGGTTTTTATATGAGGGTCCTACCTACTATTCGGTGCCATTTCAGCCTGGTTTACTGTCTTTTAAGAAATCCATCATTTTATTATTTCATCTGAAGGAGGGCTTGTTAAACTGCAGTTTCATTTTTTGTGTGGAGAATAAAAAGGTTTCCTCAGATCAGGTCAATGCTGTACTGCACAGAATACACATTTGTTCAGAGTTAGAATTATAGCATTACTCACGGGAGTCGCATACAAAATATGATGTGTTTAATAGGGCTGTGCAATTAATCACATTTTAATCTTGATCACGATTTTGGCCCCCTACGATCACAAAAACAATGTAATTGAGAAAAACAATTATTTTGCACGTCACGTGTTGCAAGTAAACTCTTATTTTATCTTGTGTTTTGAGCGAGAAAAAAAGTTCAAACAGGAAAGTATTAAGGGGAATTTCATAGTTCAAGGTGTTGTCACTGTTAATTTGTTTCACTGTTTCTTAATAAATGCAACATCTTTCCAAAAGTCAATGAGTAATTGTGATTTCAATATTGACCAAAATAATTGTGATTATGATTTTTTCCCATAGTCGAGCAGCCCTAGTGCTTAATCAGACATGTTCACAATATAACAACTTTATGAGATGATATGTCCAATGAATTGACAGCTCGGTCCACTGCCCCCAAATGGGAAAATAAAATTAATCAACTTAATTTAAGTGTCAGTTTTGCCCTGAAATCAGGTTTGGATCTTGGATTCCATATTGGACTGAATAGAAGGTGTGCAAAAAAAAAACCTGTATCATGTTCATGTAGCAGAACTGGGCTCTGACACGGAGTCTTTCTTTGCTTGACAGGTTTTGTACAGTGTGCAGCAGTCCACGATTCACTAATAATGAAATGTGATAGTAACCGTGGCAACAGGCATTACAGGTGAGAGCGATCTGAGAGAAGACAGGATCAGAAGTCATTTTAACATCAATTCCCGCCCGTGTGTAAAAACATCAATAGAAATTCTAAACTCCATTCGCTACACTCGGCAGAAGTTGCTTCATAACTTTCTCTGGAGGAAACATTTGAGGAAACAGACGCAGACTGAATAGATACAAGCACTAGTTCATTTCCTTGTGCATCCATGTCCTCAATAATTTGTCAGAAAGCTGATGTACTGCGGGATATAAAGTGACCACACAGTTTTACTGTCACACCTGTGTCATGAATGCACGCACAATCCAAAACAAATGTTTCCAAGGGACAATGTGGGAAATCTTGAATAAATCTCATAAAATGTAATAAAATGTCAACACGCCTGAATCGATCTGTATACAATCAAGTGACAGACACTTTTAATGTCACATCAAAATGAATGTTAACATAACACAGTGTCTCTGCCACGAAGCAAGAAGCAACAACGCACCTATTTCTGTTTAAATTAGTTTGGGACAAATAGGAGAATGTTATTTCATGGTATATTTTGGCGTTTGATCCTTCCTTTTCATAAGCCCCTTCTGTCACCCACTGTGTAGAGTAGTTCAGTCTTGACTGCCATTGCCAAAATGAGAGCAGTCTCGCACTGAGTCAGCCATCAGTGATGTTCTGTCCATTTCTCAGGAAAACAAAAGCTAAACCAAAATTATATCTAACACCCTCAGCATGGGAACATTGACACCAAACGTCGCAAATATGAAGGGAGGGACACGGTTGATGATGTGTATTTAGAGTTTCCTCTTAGTAAGCATCAAATAATAGCGGATGTGGCATTACCTGACCGTATTTACCGGCAGCAGCCTCTGAATACTGCTGTGGTATTTAGATGGAACACCGAGTGACATTTCTCTAACATGGGAAGATGTTTCAGATTGACGTATGCGCTGGTAGAAATGCTGAAAAATAATAACTGTGGTTCGGCAATGGTTGGGTTGGGACTTCAATAAATGTCATACTAGTCAACAGGCAAAATATCCTACCGTCATAATTCTCCAGAGAGCTTTGACTCTTTTTTTAACAGCTCGCCTCACGCACATAAAACTGTTATATAATAAGTTACGTTGTTTGACGACCTGAGGACCAAGCTGACCTATTGACGATGAATTTATTTGAATGAAAAATACTTCAAAACAATCAAAAAATTTTGTCTTTTTACCAAAACGCATTTAGTTTTTGAAAATATGTTTTCTCAGATTAACCCTGGCGTTGTTTTCCCGTCGAAAATGCAACTTTTCTTTTTTCTGGTTCAAATTTTAAATTGATTTTTTTTTTTTTACATTTTGGTCTGTTTGGTTTGGACACTTATGTCGTTTTGCTCCGATGTTTTTGTCACTTTTTTCGGTGTTTTTGTTGATTTTTTCTGTGCTTTTTTATGATTTTTTTTTCACGCTTTTTGTCACTTTTTTCAACATTCTTTTATCAATTTTCTTTCAAATGCTATAAAATTGAATAAAACACCCAAATTCAATGAAAGTAGTAAACTGATCATTTATTTTACTTGTGAAGAGTGTTGTATGGAACCATCCATGTTATTTCTTTTGACAATTTGGTTGAAAGAAATCCAAATTTCTGATATAGAAACTTTTTGAAAATGGGTAAAAAATTGACCTGAGGACACCAGGAGGGTTAAAATGTAATGACTGAAAATTCTTATAAGTGACTACATTATATTTTATATTATTATAATAACTGTATGTAATATATGATCAAACTGTCAGATTGGTACGTTAAATAATTTAAAAAATCTTAACTTAACTTAAAATGCACTAAAGAAAAATGCGGAGTTAGAAATGTAAGAAATGGAAAGGAGGTTTTTCCGTTGTAGTGTTCAGCGGTTTAGGTAACAGCATCACAATGTTGAGAGGAACAGGAGGTCACAAGGTCAAAAAACAACATCTAGGTGCCAACGTTGACATTATTGCAATTTAAAAACACTTCTGGGACTAAAAGCATCACTAGTGGAAACAAATATTTATCAGATTTTCCTTTGAGGGGGGGAAAAACTTTTCTGACAATGGCCGAAGAGAAAAACAGAGGGGGAACCCCTGAGGAAAGCAGGGCGAGTAATGATGACTAACTCATGTCTCGAGAAGGAAAAAAGTTTTGGCACACACAGGCTGCTCGCATCTTCACATAGGTTTGGTTGATGACAGGATTTCAATATAAAAAGTACAGCGGTAAAATTCCGAATCTGTTCTTCATTTTAGACTGGAAAGTCTTTCTATTTTTTATTTCATGAATGAGTTTGCCCAGTTGTCGTGGAATTGTAGATGTTAACATTTCCATTTGAGCGGTTATGTCTTGTTGTTGTTATGTTATAAGAATGATGCTGATCATGACTTTGGTGCCAACGCGGTTACTTGTGGTTACTATCCCTCCGACTCAGCAACGTGGAGAATTAAGAAACAATGTATTTATTTTCTTAAATAAAACTATAATACAATCAAAATAGATTAAATAGATAGATAGATTCAAACTTTGACATAACAAAACTATATTGATATTCAAGATCATTTTGTCTTTTGAAAAGATTTTTGGACACATCAGTCTAATAGACACAGATGTATAGGGAAATTGGGTCCAGGTTGATATTATAAATATTAGGACTAGGACTGGAGCTAACGATAATTTTCACAATTGATTAATCTGCTGATTATTTTCTCGGTTAATCATTTGGTCTGTAAAACACTTAACGCTATAGTTAAACATCAAGGGTTATTACAAACCAGGTAAGAAGAACAAAATTGCAGAGATGGCAGCCAAAAGTAAAAAAGAGCAGTGCCAAAATGCCTCTTCTTGAAATAATACACACACACACACACACACACACACACACACACACACACACACAGACTTGAATCTTTCTATTCCCCCCCCCTACCCAGATTAGGCTGAGCCAGACAGGGTTGCTAGGCAACCACCATTCATGGACTGGCAGTAAATGAATGTTAGTATGAGAATATAAAAGCGAGGTAGAGAGAAGGAGAGAGAGAAAAGGTAGAACTGAGACAGACAGATGGAAAATAAGACCTTTCCTTCAGGCAACTAAAATAATTGTCTCCTCTGTTACACAGCTAACAAACAGGTTAGTCACACGCCAAGAGAACAACAGCTGGATTTAATGAAAATGTATTAAAAAACACGGTCTATGTTAGGGTGTTTTATAGTCTATCTAATTCAACCACAGTCTGGGCTTTCATGAGGTTTCAAATTGACACTTCATATTATAGCAGGTGGATGTAATATGGAGATGGAGACAACAGACAGAAAGATTGAAAAGATCAAGAGTGGGAGGTGGGAAGTTTCATTTTCAGTAAAATGGGAGAAATCTTTATTACAGATACTGACACATATATGCCTTTGTCACCCCACTGAATACTGAGATTATATGGCAGTTGAAGTAACTACAAGTCTATGAAGTTGACACTTTCATTTCTTTACTGTATGACACAGTCAGCCACATCTGAATGTCACAGCTAAAAGCAAGATTTTCACTTTACTGTGAAATGAAGACTTAAAATATGAGGAAAATGTCACATCGACCAGTTGCCATGATTCAAATAACACTGCCCCGGGGCAATAGTTCATTTCACACAGTTAAAGTGAATAAAAATATGAAAGAACATAGTTAAAATATATTAGCTAGCCGTCAGCTCAGATCTTAAGACTCACTGAGATCCTCGATCTTCTTCCAATAAGTAAAGTCAAAGTATCTTTGAGCAAGACAAAAAAAATGTTTAAGTATCAAGCACAATCCAAGGTGACTGTTCAAAGTGTGTAGTCCCAGTTAGGCAGCAGTAGCTTCAATTCATCTCAGTTTCAATGATTTCATTGACATTTTATGTTTTTTCAGTGATAAAAGTATCTAAACCTTCATACAGTGTTTCCCCTATAATTGTACTGGCCTGGGAACCCCCAACAGGCCAAGTTTTTTATGCCAAATATCTATTGTTTTTCCTCTATATGAATTCTGCTCCTCTATATGAAAACTTCAGCACTGCACTGTAATGAGTTCACGAACGAGGCAACTGTTTGTGTTCATGCATTAATTCATGTCTGTTAACAGCAGGGCAGTCGAGTGTGTTAACTCAACTGTTAAGCCAGTTAAAACATTGTCGGTTACAAACAGGCTCGATAGCGAACGACACGCTAACGCGATGAAGTATTCTGTGTTTTTACTGTAGCTGAGCTAGACCAGAGAATAATCAGTTACAACTGTTTGATGATGCTGTTTTGCCTTCGTTGTTCAAGTTTGCTGGAAGTGATGTAATGTAGCGTTTTATGTGGAGTGAGCCCTGCGCCGGACTTAAAAGGCCTTTTAAATGCTACATTGCTTGTAGCATTTAAAAAAAATAATCAATCAAACCGATTAGTTGAATCTTACAATTGCTGGCGATTCATTTAATAGTAGACAATTAATGGATTAATCTTTGCAGCTCTAATTGTTATTAATATGTGAGATCATTTATGAGCACTCACCACAGACAGTGTACTGGTCATTGGGCCGCCATCCGGACTGAATGTGCCACCATCTTGGTTCAACATAGCATTTCCATCTTGGCTACCAGGCATGCCAGGCAGATCCATGCCCTGCAGCTGGTAGGGGTGGTGTGGAGCAGAGCTGGAGGGGGGGTCCAGAGGGTGGTACGGCCCAGAGCGGGAATCGTGGGGGAGGTGGGGGGGCAGCATGTGGTCTGGCAGGGTGGGGGAGTGATGGGCGGGATGTTGAAGTCCTCATCGCCCAAACCTTGCACTGAGTATGACTAAAGAGAGACAAGATTGGAGAAAATACAATTAAAGACACCTGTTAAACTATACTTTTAAAAAAAAGTTTTTAATCGTATTCGCTACATGGTTGTTTTCCCTACTAACTTCACTGATGAGGGACAAAGTCAAGTTTCGGGAAGCTGACGTTTCCTGATAGAGCTTGAAAATCAATAAGATATACATAGGGGACTATAGGAGAACAAAGTGGCATGAAACATTACTGTCAGAGATAATAGATGGAAGAGATGGAAAAACTGCCCATAGCCAATCACCATTACCGCAGAAGGCTATACCCAGTCTGAACGACAGCTCTGTGTTGTGTCGTGTAGTCATTCTTCCTCAGCTCCTATCACAGACTAATTATCAATAATGATATTCTCAGACTTAAAAGAAAGAGCAAATACTCATTCAGCAACAGAACACAGTCATTTATATGTACAAGCTCCCTTTTGCCTAAGAGAATACACACAGGACAGATCTTTGTGCGTGGAAATGTATCAATGCTAATCTGACATGCAAAAAGAAAACCAGTAGCAGTGCCGTGTATGATAATTATTCTTAGAGCAAAGATGAGAGGGAGACATGGAGAGGGAAATGGAGTGAGAGAATCATGCAAGAGAAGAGTGAGAGATACGAGGGTGAAAAGAGAGAGGGGCAGTAATAGAGAAGCCCTCTCATACTAATCTGACAGAGGAGATCTTTTATAGAGACTGACAGCCTTTTCTGCTTGGCTAGCCACACCAGTCTCTCCCTCTCGTACTCTTTTGCTCTTCATCTCTCACCATCCTTCTCCTTCCTCCCCTCTTTTGCCCTCTCGCTCTCTTACTCTCATCCTCAATTTCTCTTTCATCCCTCTCACTCTTTCGTTCTCTCATACTCTTTTCTACTCTATCTCAAACCCATATGCGGTGTTGGGTTATGAGTTGCGTGACTTGAGAGCTGAGTGATGAGTCAGGAGTCAAGTTATGTTTTTTATCATTTCTATGCTGACTCTGTAATTAAAAGCCACTGTGCTAAACCACGATCGGAGTTCATATCTTCACCACTTTAAAATGAAATGTAGGAAACAGAAAATAGAAATGTGCAATATGGAAAATGATCACACCTTGCACCCTAACAACTAAAAATGCTTCCCATGATCTCCCATTCCATTGTTAATTCACAAGTATCTAATTCTAATCGGGCACCTGACTTGGGCAAACGTTTCCCCTCCTTCAGTGGTGCTGTAAAAGGCCACAATGGGAAGGAGACCAAGAGTGTCAGAGCTCCATTGTGTGTGTGTCTATCTTCACACACATCTACAACTAGAACCAGTTTCCTGCAATTTAATTAAAGAGCTTCACATCTTTCACCTACTGTATGCATACTGTAGGTAATCATTAGGGCTACAAGAGAACATACTATTACATCCTGAAGATGCTGTTGATGTAATACCTTGCAGCTGGATTCTCGCGATATCACATATGTAAATCCCTCCTGTCAGGCTTTAAGTAATGATTTTGTGTCCGAACAGCAGCGGACCGGACCAATCAGCGTCCAGTGAGGAGCTAGTGGCAGCTATGGGCGTGGTTTAGGTGTGTGTGACGGACGCGAATGTTTATTTAAAACAACAATGGCAAATTAACAGACAGATGGTTCATCCAATCACCTGTCAGGTATGTTTTGGAAGTGCCTGCCAGTTTCCAATGATGGCTTCTCAGATAGTTCTGTGTAACAAACCATCTGGCATGTCACGTTACTTGATGTAGTGGATCTCACAGATTATTTGTCAAGTTCTCTTCTCAAAGCGCTCTTCTCAGCCCTGGCCAACTCCAGTCATCTGAGCCAGTGGTGCTGTAATCAGATTCTAATCAGTCCCAAACATGTCTGAATCTTATAAGCTACTGAATACTTAATTGCGAAATGTAATCAATACTGAAATCTTAATGTTGAAATTGAAGTACCATTGAATGTATAGCTCTGAATGTACGTATGTGGTCTGAATTTCCATCTGGTCAATTCCAAGATGTTCAACTTCAAAAACATAATTTCCACTGTATATACAGTACGTTTTCAGTTCACAGATTCGCAAAGGCAGTTCAAGTACTTTATATTCAAAAACTATATCAGATTGCTAAAATTCAATCAGCTCCATACGGATAAAAAAAAATCCTGGTATTTAAGATTGAAGACTGACTGAAGAATCCGGGATACCAAGGATAAGCAATCGAGCCTGGATGGAATCGATCAGTTGCGCTTTTAAGATTCAAATCTCTATAGCCAATATTTGCTTCCATACGTTTACACATGTTTATGTGCTGCGATTCAACTATTATCTAATTACTAAAGGCACATGTGTGTACTACATATCACAATATTACTGTCTGATATATCACTAAAGGTCAGGTGTAAGTGAATTGTAAGTTTCTTTCTTTGCATTCTTGTTCAGTCACCCACCAAGGTCTTAAGTCCTATTCTGCAATCATGAATCCAGTAATTCAGTTTCTGTCTAGAGCCATCCAAAGTTATTTGTTTGACCCCTTTCTCCTACAACATGTGTTGTTCAGCCTGAACGCCCTGTCATGTGTATCCAACATTATTCATAGTACACTGTTTATCAGGTCCTGCCAAACCAACAAGTCCAACAGTTTGTTTCTTAGGCACAGTGTCCTGTTGGAGCTCAGAGCGCTGCATAAATTACACTGCTTGTCTGTTGTCTGTCTGTCTCTCTCCCTCCCTTGTCTACTCTCTCCATCATTTCTTCAAGTTCTGAATAAATTACTCCTCTCTCTTTTTCTCTGCTCTTCCATTCATGTCAGTACAATAGGCTGTTCCATGTGTACTGGGAGCGTCGAGAGAGACTAATGTAGTCAGGATTAAGTCCTTTCACGCATGTTGTGTTCACATTACACACTTCTCATAACTCCATGTTCAGGACTGTTTCATACAAGATGAAAAAAAAACGCATATGTCTGTTGGACATAAATAATGTGTGACCATCAGCTTCAGTTTCTATAGGAGGATGGTGATTAAATGTCTCCATTAGGGGTAGATAACTGATGTGAAGATATCATATAGTCATTAAATTAGATAGAATTGTCTAAAATGTATTTCTGTTTATTTGATGAACTGGTGCATTTTCTGGCCATATTTATGTACATAATGTATGCCAATCTGTTAATATTGACTTAATGAAGTGAAGAGTATAACTGGTATATTTAAATGCTCTGGATAAATTCTTATATGTGTTTGACCAAACCTCATTTTTGTTTTATGATCTTCTATCTGTGTCTGTTATATGGTGTTACTGTTGCATATTATCTACAACAGTAGTTGTGGATCTGATGATTTGAATATCTTGTAGAGTAATACTTCCGTCTACTTAAACAGCTGCAATTATTGCAATGTAAATCTTCTCTCTCTCTCTCTTCATCAGTACGGTCCCTCTTCTAGGAAGCAGACATTTTAAATAGATTATAAATGCTGATTAGCCTAAAAGACAGACATTCATTATTATTATAAAAGTAGCATTTGAGGGCTACATACAAACACACACAGAGACAAAGAGACTGAGATACATGGCAGGCAGCATGTGTTTGTATGTATGAAAATGCAGGAGAGAATGTGTGTGTGAGTATATGCAAGTGTGGGTTGCAGTTCACACATAGCGCTCCAGCGCCGATTTGCGAGACCCAAGCCAACAACGACTTGCCTCTGATCTGGGGCTTTTGTTGGGGAGCTCCTAAAACTGTTGGCGAGTGGAAAATAAGGGCTCACGTCCTGTGGCGGGTACTACGCATAGACAAAAAGAGTTAGAGTTGTTGGGACCACAGAAACACTATGTCTACTCGCGGTTGTAAAAAGGTGTTACAGCGTGATGCTTCTTTTACTTCACAAACAATCTTGCCGCGAGCACACAAAAGTTTCACTTCGGCCCATCATCAAGTTACTTACAGAATTAAAGTTAATTACAGCTGACATGACCTGCCACAAGAAACATTTGTCCAGTGGCGGTTAGCGCCGGCTATAAATGAGAAGCTGCTCTTTGTTAATTAGAAAGGGAGAGGAGAGACAATGGATTTGTTACTGTCAGAGCTTAGCAAATTTTGGTGTTAGAACAGAGCCAAATCACGATTGCACCCAAATCCATTCACATCACACACTAATTTTAACTCTCATATAGTGAGCTGCATACTTTGCCTTTTCTTTTTCTTTAAAGGTCCCATCACATGATGCTCTTTGGATGCTTTCATATAGGCCTTAGTGGTCCCCTAATACTGTATCTGAAGTCTCTTTCCCAAAATTCAGTCTTGGTGCAGAATTACAGCAACTAGAGCCAGTCACACAATGAGCTTTCCTTAGGATGTGCCATTTCTGTGTCTGTAGCTATTGAGGATGAGGGGGGAGGGGCAAGGTGGAGGGTCGGGGTGAGGCCTTGACCAACTGCCACTTTGCTCATTTAAAGGCCATTATGTCTCTCTCTCATGGGTGGGCCAAATTCTCTGGACAGGCAAAGCAGAGAAAGGGGAGGTAACCTTGCTCCTTATGACCTCATAAGGAGAAGATTCCAGATCGGCCCATCTGAGCTTTCATTTTCTCAAAGGCAGAGCAGGATACCCAGGGCTCGGTTTACACCTATCACCATTTCTAGCCACTGGGGGACCATAGGCAGGCTGGGAGAACTCTTATTAATGTTAAAAAACCTCATAAAGTGAAATTGTCATGCCATGGGATCTTTAAGACAAATAAAATCTTGTCAGGACTGCCTTCCTAGCCTCTTCAAAGTAATCACATGATGATGGGCACATGCCATTTAGAGCAGTGTGAACACACACACACACAAGTAGCAGTTATGAAATAAAAAACTGCATTTGTAACACTCATGTGTCAAGTGTCAACGCTAAAGAGTCTTTTTACTTTCATTCCCTATATATGGTGCACATCAGCTTGTTTACATCTGCAGGTCTAAACTGCTGCTACCTAAGTAAACCTTCCCTATACAGCAGGTGGTGCAGGTTGGACTAGAACTTCAAGTCCTGTTCTGTCACTGAACCTGCCATCTGGGGCATTTAATCAATGGCCTTTTTTTTAATTAAAAAAACAATACTGTTAGTGTAATTGCTACAGTTGTGAGCCCATTTAAGTTTTTATGTGTGAGTTTTAGTGTTATAAAATTAGGGGTGTCCCTGTCATATCGGATTTGTGATTTTTTTTTTTTTTTTTTTTGCACACTGATCCATATTCTCATTTGGGACATTGGCTTCCAGTTTTTGCTGCTTGCTTTTCCTTTCAGCCCTAATTCCATTTCCCCCCATTGTAGCAATCCACAGTCTGAAGGGAAACGAAAGGGAAGCGAAGGGACAATCAACGAGAGAGAGAGAGATAGAGAGAGAGAGGGAGGGAGAGAGAGAGAGAGAGAGAGAAATGCAAGCTGCAAACAGCTTGTTATATGTGCCTCCCCTGCTGATTTTGACAGAGAATCATTCATTAATTAAAAAAATATTTAGCGCTCTGCTAGTGCTACGTTTTTATGTGATAGCTCTAATTGATAAATGTATTTGAAAATAGGCTGTATAACGTGATTTATTGAGAGAAACCAAGCAATGATATGTAAAATCAGACATTGAACAACCCCATATTAAGGAATGCTCTTTGTTTATAATCACATTTTATCGCCACTGTGGCGATTCGACTGTGAGACTTGCAGTCTCCTCAGATTGAATCCTCAAATAGTTGACTATTCAAGCTCACCCCTATATAAAATCATCCTAAAGACAGTGTTGCCTGGATTGTAATGTGTCTGTGTGTGTGCATTTACCCAAGGCAGACGGTGTGTGTCAGGCATGTGTGTGTCTCTCCTCCAGTGCTGTGAGGGTGGGTTCATCTTGCTGAGAGGGTGAGGGGGCTGTGGCACACGAAACTGTGGGAAGAATAACAAAGACAAACAAAAGTTCAAATGGACGCAGAAGCCGGGAAGGTCAGAGGTCATTAAGAGGAGCAAGGACAAAGCGAGAGAGAGAGAGAGAGAGAGAAAGAGAGAGAGAGAGAGAGAGAGAGTGAGATTCTACACAAGCCCTTGCTCACACAGACGCATACAAACCTCCAACACACAGGTCAAAATGATATTTTATTTTTATAGTTGGGTAAAATTGCTTTTACTTTTACACCAACTAACAGCTGCAAGTGAATTGAATTGACAGAAATAAAGAGAGAGAGTCAGAGAGCTATTTAGAGAACAAAAGAGATAAGAGAGAGAGAGAGAGAGAGAGAGAGAGAGAGAGTCTGTAAATAAATTGCTTCCATCCACAGCTAATCCCTGATAAGAAAAGGTTACATTGAGTACTGTACAGCCACAATGGAAGAAGAAAGACAGACACATACAAACATCATAACCACACAAAACACTGGCAATAACAGGCTAATTAGTTTACACAGTTCATGTTTTATTTTAGTGTATGTTTTTCTTTAGGAAGATTTGTGGTGATCACATGTTCTTTTTTAACACCACCACCCTGCACATTTGTTAAGGTCTATACAGTCACACCTGGAAGCCTCCCAGTAACCACTGAGCAGCTCTATAAAGCTGGGCAGACACTATATTGATTAAAGGAATAGTTCAATATTTAGGAAATATGCTTATTCGCTTTCATGCCGAGAATTAGATGACAAGATCAATACTACTCTCATATCTGTCCATTAAATATGAATCTGGAGCCAGTAGCTGGTTAGCTTAGCATAAAGACTGGAAACCCAGACTGGGTTCTGTTCAGGCAACCAGCGGAGGCTCAAGAAATAGTCCAGCGTATCACTCCCCATTTAGTCTATATCCTCGACGTTCAACTTCCGGGATTGCTCTAGTGCCGCAGGAAATTCTGCCGGATGCATGTCTTTTCGCCGATGTCCATTACCTTCCGCTTTCTTTGTGTTGGAATTTTAAATTCCGGTGGATTTCCGAGGACTATGGTTACCTGCTCCTCAGATCTCTGCAGGGTAAATCCAGACAGCTAGCTAGACTATCTGTCCAATCTGAGTTTTCTGTTGCTCAACTAAAACAACCTTTTGAATGTACACATGTTCCACCAAAACAAATTCCTTCCTGAGGCTATTTTGCTTAGCTGGTTTAAAGGATACATATACTATATTCTCAGGCGGAAGAATATAGTACTTGGGCGGAATGATTTGCTTTGCAACAATCTGTCTGAGAATTTTTACATTTACAACATTTAACCCGATGAATGACTTTATATAAAATATGTTGGAGAGTTTCTGTGGGTTCCACTGTAGTTCCTGATTTAGTTTCATTAATGCAAATGTTTTGAATTCAACTCTGTAAAGCATGGAAATGGCAGAGTTATATTTTAGGTAATGAGCCTGGTGTGCTCAAATGGCTCTGGGTGTGCTGCTGTCATACAGTAAGCAGGATCGGTCCGCGTACAGTAAAAGGCAATGAGTTTGTGTTACCTTCTTTGACAGAAAATTCGATAAACAGAAATGTTGATTACACTTGAGTAAATAAACGATAAAACTGAGATAAGCGCTCCTATTCAAGTTTAGGTTCTGCTTTTCTATGGTTGTTTGGTAAATTGCTATTAAACACAGTCGAAGAGGATTTGAATTACCCCGATATATTGTTTCATCGAGCCTCTTCCTTTTAAAGTAATGTCGCCTCTCGTTCTCCCTGTTTCAGGGTAAGTTCAGTAATATCACACTGCTGCTCCATTAACAATTTAAAATATGACGAGAGTGAGGGTCAGACTGGACTAATACTGGTCACATTCATCACACCAACCTCTGACTTTATGAAAGCAATGGTACTTCAATAATAAAACCATAAATTATTATTCCACACACTCCCCATCGTCTTATGGCACAACACTATGAATAAAACATCAAATCATAGATTCCTATACCACACAATATTCTCTACATTGTGCTCTATGAATAATGTATCTCTAGTGCTGTTTCTTATTAATATGGCCTTTGCTTGGCGCTGAGGTAATTCTGTGCTAACAAACACATCTTACTCTCTAGAGGCTTCTCTAGGTTCTCTGGAAACTACACAGTAAATGCAGTTACACCCACAGCCATATAAAACAGCGTCTGCTGCATAGTGCTGTTCCGGGACTGTTGCTTAGTAATCTAAAAACAGCTGATCTTTAATACGTTGGTCATCGCACTGAGGTGACGTAACGCGACAGCTGTACATACACCATCAACTACCCTTACACATTGACTTCACTTTATGCAATGAACGCAATGTTCTCTAGTGGAAATTCCTATCCATGTATCCATTCTCTACACTTCTTGTTCTGTTTACAGAGTTTTCCCTACCATTATAAGGCTTAGGCACAGCACCCAGGCAGTTTTGGGCACCACCTAAGCCAAATGAATGTGAGCATCAGAACTAAATAACAATGACTTTTCGCAGATCTAATGATTGTAGTTGGTCCCCAGTGGACTTCTTTACAAAGCTTTGTCTTTAAGCTTTTTGTGTGTTATTTATTTATTATCTGCTCTAGCTTTTCCGATGTTTTAGACACAGATATGGTAATAATAATAGTCTGAATTGATGTGAAATTGCATTTTTTCTTTTATTGAAAACCGTAAAGTTTTATTGAGGGAGGACCCATAAACCCCCTGCCAAATAAATGCAAGTCTCTTCCACAAACCTGGGGAAAACATTGGTTAGCGTCTCAGCGGGATTAATCTGCACTTATTTGGCATCTGGGCGGTTAAAAAAAACAAAAACAAAAACTTTATTAGAAATACTCAGTTAAGTTACTTACCATTTTTCATTCAGTCAAAATGCAAGCTAGGGCTGAAAATAATGTTGTTTTTTAATTAGAAATTAATATTACAATCCTACAATTAACGTTTTAATTGTTAGCCATAGGCCATGCCGAACAAAAGTCTACCCAATTTTCTTAGTTTGATTAATATCCGTTGAGTTCAGTACAGAAGCAATGTTGGAATTAATGCAAATAAGGATGGTGAAGTCTGTAAGGAAGCCCAGCTGACTGTTTAAGTTCTAGGGGTTTGGGACCTAAGCAGTGACAGATCAGTGAATTTCTTTCTTTTAACTGTGCTGCAGTTTACATTGAAGAGACAGACTTAAAGCTGTAGTGGGTCTTAGTGATTCAGTGTCTGAACGGATCAGGGAGCAGATACTCATTTAAGTGCAATTTCCATGTAACTTTAGCTCCTGAGGACAGAGGAGACAGATCATCTATGTATTCAGAAAATCAGACAGTAAGTGGTTATTTCCACAGACTGCTTACTGACATAGTTACACACCCAAAGGGGGAATAAAGATTATATGTGCGTTTTGGAGAGAGGCAGATGCATTTACACTTTTTCACCATCTGGCGGGAATGCGTCTCGGATTTCAATCTGTCTTGAACGCTTCTTAGATGCATTTACTCTTAGCTTTGTGTAAATGGGGTCAGAGAGTCACAGTGATTTCTGACTGACATACTGGCAAGTTTTCAGTACAGGATTAGTGCTTAGAGCTTAATACATGAATAAATAATTAAAAAAAACAAACAGCACATAGTAACAAATAGTAAAGTTGTTTATCACATTAAGATCAAATTCAAATAATCTAATTTTCCCTATTTAAAATGTTTTATCATTCCTTGATCAAAAATAAACTATTTGTGCTACAATTAAGTGTAAATGAACAGAAACTAAAAGTGTACGTGACACAAGATACAATCAAAAACAATATTCAGCACTTAATGATTGCCATTTTTCAAGGCTTTAAAGGCAAATAATAGTAAATTGCTTTAAAACCAAACTAATTCTATGCAAAGATCCCAAATAAAGGAAATACTTTTAAAGCCAGAATTGCATTTAGTAAGTATCTCCTGCGGCAATCCACCCATACTGCTCAATAACCCTACACAGTACTGAAGGAGTTCTCTATTTGTGTAAGAAAAGAGAAAGCTTCAAGATAGAAAATCGTTGTAATGCTTTCTGTGCCTCAGGTTGAGTGCAGTAAGTGATATTGATTTGTGAAACAGGATGGGAGGAAAAGTTTGTTTGAGACAACCGGAAATCACTGTAAAGACTGAAATAGCTAAAGGTGAGCTCAAAGATACAGTGTGGCATGATCAAATGATCATATAGAAAGCATCAATAAAAATGTTCTGTAAAATAATATCATTAATGCACTGCACTGGAAATTCATCTGAACATGGGCATAATGGTAACGTTATTTCTCCTCTCTGATGTACTACTGATGTATCAGAAGGGCTCTTCATCAGAGCTCTGGGTTTGAATTAGCAATGCACCGATATGAAAATGTTGGCCAATACCGATAACCGATATTAACATTGCTGTTATATATACTCGATTTTTACTGATGTCAATATGATCTGTATAAAACATAATATATCATATTCTGTACATACTGCATATCTTCTTTTTTCACCATGAAAAACATCCAGTGTTTTTAAACACATTGCTTTGTCTTCAGCATGTAAATCCTGTGCTGCGTCACCAACGCCGCATGGCCAAAACCAAAAACAGACACACATCACCAGCCTCGCCCTGACAAACAACAGCAGCTAAACGGGAATAATCATCACATCGGAACGGTTTTGCTCACCAGAACGATGCCGATGTATAAAATAAATGACCAAAAGATTGCCCATATATTGTGCATCCCTAGTTTGAATGGCATTCCCAATTGTCAAGTACAATATACATAGTAATATATATCCACACAGCATTCTGGGATGGGAGAAAAACGTCCTTTGGTTTGTTGGCATGGCTTTAAACCAATCATAATCATCTTGGGCAGTGCTACGCGCCGCATGGAGCCCCGGTGCCGCTGCAAAATAGCCTCGGGAAGGAACTTGTTTTGGTGGAACATGTGTTGTTTTAGTCGTGCAACAGAAAACTCAGATTGGACAGATAGTCTAGCTAGCTGTCTGGATTTACCCTGCAGACATCTGAGGAGCAGTTAACCACAGTCCTCAGAAATCCACCGGAGTTTAAAATTCCAACACAAAGAAGGCGTAAGGTAAAGTAAAAGAGGGACATACGGCAGAATTTCTAGAATAGACTAGACTACAATAAGTCCAATAAAACCTATAATCACAATAGAAAGTAGTTTATTAATGCCTCAGAGATCACATCTAAGGTGTCTACTGACAGGTGATACAACATGGTTTGTCTCACTGTTTCTTTCAACAAATTCATTCATAAATATCACGTTTTGGTTTCTTTATTCGCACATATCCCAACAACAGAACAGCTGAGAGACACTTATACAGTCCTTTATTTACGGTGCTATCTTGCGCTACATCATTAATAAAGACCGAAACACACTTCTTCGGGCCAGGACAACAAGTCCGGGCTTCCTGAACGATAGCTGTCAATCAAGGTAGACAAAGGAGGTTTGTGGGTGGGATCGCCTTGAAAGTGACCAATCATAGGAGGGCCAGTGCCTCCCTTGGTTTCCGCCACCAAAATGTCAAAAGTCAGTTTCATTCGGGCGAGCAGAAAACTTCCGAGAGCAGAATTTACCTGCGAGAGCGTGTATGCCCTCCAGTGCTCGCAAAGCAGACACTCGCGGGCGCATGGTGGTTGCTCTGTGCGTGTGCGGCGTGCTGCTCAGTGGAAATACATCTAACATGCTAACGCATATCCAACGCCATCACCCAGATGGAACGAAACAAAAAAAACTGTCCAACTTCTCCTCCCTACAGTGCTTAACCAGTCTTTAGTTTCAAATAATTAAAGTTAAATTAAAGGGAGAAGAGCTTGGATGTTAAACAAGAGCTTATTCATTATTATACCTACTGTTAAAAAAACAAATACAGGCTCCTCTTTTTGCACTTGCTCTGTTTACTTTAAGTTTTTATTTTTGTATTCCTCCTGAAAGTGACTGTATTTTGTGGTTGGATTGATAGCCTACATCTGGCTTCAGGTTGCGCTAAAAATTAATTTTACTTGAACAGTGCAGTGTTAAACAATTTTAATAAATAGAGATTTGAACCTTATTGAAATTAGTTTTGTGTAAATTGTTAATAATTGAGCAATGGGAAAATAATCGCTAATTGAAAAATTAATCATTAGATTAATTGAAAAATTAATCGTTAGATTAGTCGACTAATCGAAAAAATAATCACTAGATTAATCGTTTAAAAAATAATCGTTTGGGACAGCCCTAACGCGCAGGTGCAATTCTTTCCCTCTCCCTATGTTTTGTTTTCACACTCGCAGCTGCCTGTACAACTCTCGATTGTTGAATTGGTGCGCAAAGAGTAATATCTGCGCGTGTGAAGCACATCCAGTTCAGTCTGGAAATGTTTCAACACCTTTACATGTAATTAGTTCCATTTAGAAAACAGCTTAACACACACACATTCACACACATATACACACACACACACACTAACCTGATTAGTTGAGGCAAAGTCAAGGCCTGCTTCTGGCATACCCAGGAACATGGTGTCCCCATCCAGCTGGAGAGAACAAAAATGCAAGAGCAACAATGTCAACATACTATAATCACACACAGCAAACAGAGAACAGCCAGCAAGGAGACAAGGCGAAGTGAAGATGGAGGTAACAGATTACAGGGTAGCAGCCAGTATGAACTATTAGTCCTCTATCTGTATGCCATCTCTTTTGAGATATTGAAAACCCTGTTTGTGACCTAAGTGATAAGTGGCTGTTAAAGGTCTGGCCCTCATTTCCAGAAACAATGTCTCTTGTGAACAGACTTTTTGTCCATCTCCATCACACATAGGCTGAAATAAGGTCATTTTATGGTAACTGCCTGTAAAGCAAACAATTCAAGATTAACAGAATCAATAGAATCTCAGACATCAGGATCCACATTTGCTTAGTAGCCAGGTGTAATGTCTTGCTTTTCCTCTAAAACCCTTCCCACTTCCCACTCCATAAACCAATCCCAAATTGTCAGTATATATATTACAGTAAATCCTAATTTTTGATTGTGCTGTTGTTGATACACTATTGTTAAATGACAGTAACATTCCAAAATTACAGTGTGATTGACAACAATCAGTGACATAATTTCCTGTTGACATAATTTCCTGTCCATTACAGAAAATGATCTTGCGGTCTTGTATACTATCAGCATAAACTGTATACTATGACAATATACATTACATTACACTACACTACAGACAGACAGCCGTTGATAAAAAAGTTTGAATGTCCTTGTGCATGCCATAGGTACCCAAAAGACAGCTTCTGATATCACCATATCACATGCTCACTTTGAGCAGCCCGTTTCTGATATGATAAAGGTTACTTTTTGTGCACTGTTACAATATATACTGTCAGGAAACACATTTTAGTTAATCATTAATTTTAATTTCACTTGAAGACAATAATGTATGGTAGATGTTTCCTACCATTGAATATACTGTTTGTAGCTGGTCAGTCTGCCTTTAAAAGCTGCTAACTCTAAAGAAATGTCAGTAGTCTTAGGCCACGTTTTAGCCCCCAGTAGGAAGAAGAGATCATTTCAGTGTTTCTAACTTTTGCAGGTTTGTTTTCACACATTGCTTTTGGCACAGTTCTCTTTCAAACACTAACTTTGCTATGTTGACACAGGCTAATGCAAGATGTTTTTAGCTGGTCAACTCGTATACTGTACTTGTACTATAAAAGGGAGCTCGTCATGATGACCCATCTCCAATCCAAAGTGTTGTCTCCTCTTCATTTCTCTCACTGTGTGAGTCAGGGAGAAGCCCAGTGTGTGAAGACCTAGCTTAACATTGAAACATGCATCCCATTCAGGTTGGGCAACATTTAAGTTATGCTGAAAAGATTAGGCTACTGAATTATCTCATATGAGCAATTTCAAGACATTACTTTGGGCTGATAACTGGTGCTGAACATTTGGCATGATGTTTTGACATACAGAGACAACTGATTAACAAAATAATTCATCAAGATAATAATTGTTACTTACGACCTAAAGCACAGTGATAAAATATATGAAAATGTACAACAACTAATGAGTCCTGTTACATCCAAATGCAGACACATATGTTTGGAGCTGCAACTAATAAGTGCTTTCATATTTGATTAGTTAGCCAATTATTGTCTCAAATTATCTATGAATCATTTGATTGTGAAATGTCAGAAAATAGTGAAAGATTCTGTTATCCAACAGCCCATGATGATGGGCCTACAAAATTACTTGAATTATCAAACCAACAGCCTCAAACCATATTCAGTTTACTATCATGGCAAAAAGAAGAGCATTACATCTTCATAGTTAAGAAGGTGAAACTATTGAGTACTTATCTCTGCTTCATTCAACCTTTATTTAAACTCAAAAGATCATTGAGGGGCAACCCTCATTTACAATGGCATTGAGTAATTACGAAGACAACAACAAAACAACAACACAGAAGAGAATACACCATCATAAGAAAGATAAAAAGAAAATACAACTTTCTGAATTGAAAAATTGATAAATAAAATTTGATAAATATATTAGGATACAAAAGAAGAAGAAAAAATTATGTAAAGCAAGTACAAGTAGAAGTTTTCAAGTTTATTCCTAAATTGTACAAAAGACACATGTGACGTCATTTTAAGAAAGCGCTGTAATTTATTCCAGGAGTCAGACGCACTAAAGTTAAAAGCAGTTTGTCCAAGTTCAGAGCTTGTGGAACATGAGCAGAACGAGTCTGATAATGTCCCTGTGAGTAACAGAGAGGTTCTGATACTGTGGTAGTTTCCCAATAAGAGCCTTTTAGATAAAGAGATACCAGTGGGCCTCACTGGTATCTCTTTATCTATAAGGGACTGTGAAACCCCTCTCTGGGTTTTACAATCGATTATCAAAATAGTTGCTGGTTACTTCTCTGTCGATCAAGCGAATGATTAATCGACAAAACATAGCAGCTGTTCTACTATTGCATATGTTCTACATCTTGAATCTGAAGTGGAGTGCTTCAATATGTACGGCACCAGTTGAGATAAAGTTAACACAGACCTCTTGTTCATGCAAACCACTGTCTCTTTTCTAGACTACCATTAGTTTGAAACACCTTTTAATCCCCTTTCAGGATGCTGGGATGGCAGCGGGTTGTTGCCGTTAGTTCTGTGTAGTTTGGTTGTGACCTGTCTATGTGTATGTACTGTTCTACTAATTGCCTCTCCGAGGGCAATAACATTTCTAAACTAAGCTAAACTAATTGTTATAGCAATAGTCAAATTAAAGGTGATGAACACCGGCACTGCTATTGGTAACTTCAATCTGAAAACTGTAGTATCAGCTGCAGTAACCATATATATATGTATATATATATATATATGTATACAGTATCCCCTTTATTTCTGGTCAAACCATACATCCCACACCAGGAAACCAAACCAGCAAACATATTCAAATAACTCATGGTATCCAAGGTACACAATCATTGTCTTGGTTGAAAAACACATAGAAGAAAATTTGAACAGGTGGGTAGAAGCAAAGCACTGCCATGTACACACACACACACACACACACACACACACACACACACACACACACACACACACACACACACACACACACACACACACACACACACACAAATACAAACACAGGTGGACAGACAGGTGTAACTGCCCTATCCCTTCGCCAGCTGTTGGGTATTATGCAAATGAGGTATCGGTTTACAGAGTCAACAGAAAGCTAAAACAAGTGTGTGTGGCTTATAGAATAAACTGTTATATTTTGATGCTTTACATGAACCATATACACATATGAAACAATAAGAGCAGTAAGAAGAATGGTGAGAGCGGAGGAGGAGATTTGAATTACAAATGTAATCTCCATACATTACATGTATCCGAAAATACAGCTGTTTAACATGTTTATAGTGCTGCCTGCTTGAAAGTAACTTGTTTCACCTTACGTGTAATACACATCATCCCAACGGATCAGCTACCTGTCGCACTACCAGTCACTGTTTGGAGATCAGCTGATAGATTCAGATATCATAGCTGCCACCTTATGTGCTGCATGTATCCATTTAGCCCTACAGTATGTATTATCCCTCACACCAGCACATTTCAGTGTGACCACCTGCCCCTACCCTTACCTAAACCCGCGTAACCTGCCTACGTTTATATCTCTAACGTCAGCCTGATGTTGTCGGCCAAAGACTGTAGATAAAAGATCAAGTCCAGTTCTGTGGTTTTATTCTCAGCATCAATAACTGTAAATAAAAAACATAAAAACACACAAAATTCTTTTTTAGAACTATTTGAAATTGATACATATTGCCGAATATGCTGACAAATGTTAACTTAAACTGAATCAGGCTACAAAATAGAGTCATTTGTAGATGGTAAGCTAAGTGGCTAATGTGTTTCTGCTATCCCCTGGACAAATACAGCTCTCGAGCTACAGTAAGAACTATCAGAAGAGAAGAGATAAGAGGGACAGAGGACAGAGAAAAAAGCCATAAGAGAGAGAGAGTGATGATTTATTTTCAGCAAGCGCTCAGTGTGAGAGGCAGACTGGAACCTATTACACTCTTCATCAGTCCTGGGAGGGACAGAAGGACAAACAGAGGAGGGATCTCAGCGGATGTAAGCTTCATTTATGACTGGACTCGCAACACTCGACATTCGGGATGCAACTGGGAGTGGGATTGGGATCGTGCAATTTCAACCAAAACTGTCTTGAACTGCTCATTAACAACAATAATGCTTGATGGCAAAACGCTGCATCAGTTTTTGATGTGCTGTGAAACACCACTGGTTTCTGGTTTAATTGTACATTATGTGAGTCACAGCTGGTTTGCCATATAGCAAATGGTTCAAGTCCGGTTTAGTTATCCATGTCATATAATTTGATTAGAAGATGCAAAATCCATTGAAAAATACTTTCACCAAGATTTTATGTTGCCATGCATCTATAAGGTTGTTCTGATTCCTACTGGAACACGACACTGGCCACTGAAGTTTACAGTAGATTTGCTGGTTACAGCTTCCTAAATGTCAATTTGTGTATTGACAATGAACTATTTATATATATTTTCTATCTTTTTTTTATCTGACCATTTTACCTTCTTGAGATGTGGGGAATTCTAACATTTTTCACTATTTTCTTACATTTCAAAACAATAAATCATGGAAATAACTGGCAGATGAATCCATATTTAAAATAGTTGTCAGTTGCAGCCCTGGTGTACAGCAAACAGTAACGCAGGTTATCTTGCCACAACACTCTTGGATCCATCACCAGTGTCAATATAAGTAGAACACAATATTATTTGTTTAAGTTATTTTCATCTAAACTTTGGCAGTAAAGATTTCCTTAAATCCAATTTCCATCTGATTTTTAACATCGAGAATTACAACGGACACAGTCACAGATTTTTTTTTTTTTTTTTTTTTAAAGCCACAGCTATCTGTACTATACATACAGTATAATGCACACACAAATATGTACTCATCACAAACAAACAAAAACCTCAATCATAGTGTCAGACATTGGGGAGCATGTTGTAAGAGAACTGTGAGCCACCATCAGCAGTTAGCAGGGCAGCTTCTGGCTTTTCTCTTACAGTTTGGACATGTGTAATGCTGCATGGGCTCTGGCGCGATGCATGCCTGTTTCATATCCTGTGATCTTCTTTGGGTTGGCGTTTGTTAAACAGATGAGGTGGTTTCTAAAAAAAAAACAATCTTTGTAATATTTACTGTTTTTACCACCTTGTAAATTTGAATATGCTTTTAACACCCAAAAACACTGCTGTCATATTTTCCATCACAGAGAAATAAGATCATCTAAGTCACAGCCAGGCTCAGTTCAGTAGGTCCAAAAAATAACTGACTAATAATAATATTATATATAATAAATATAACTGCCAAACGTTCTCTGGTGTCAGCTTCTTGTCAAGATTTGCTACTTTTCTTTGTCATATGACAGTAAATTGAATAGTTGAGAGACTAAATGACTAATCAATTAATTTGATAAAATATTCGGCAGACTAGTCAACAATGAAAATAATCATGCTGTAACGTGTTGTGTGTGTGTATTGCCAACCTTACAGTGAGAGAACTGAAGAGGATAGCAAGATATGTAGTCAAACCAAATTACTCTCTCTCTTTCTCTCTCTCTCTCTCTCTCCCCTTTATGCCTCTGTCTCTCACTCTCTCATCTCTGCTGCTGCTGTATGTGTGTGTGTGTGTGTGTGTGTGTGTGTGTGTGTGTGTGTGTGTGTGTGTGTGTGTGTGTGTGTGTGTGTGTGTGTGTGTGTGTGTGTGTGTGTAAAGCAATGGTTTGAATAACAAGCAGCCAGCTAAGTGGGTCAGGGTCGGAGGAAGGGGGAGAAAGGGGGAGAGAGAGAGACTATTAGGATGACAGACAAGGACAAAGGAAAAGAGAGAAATAGAGTGTATTGAGGAAAAAGGGAGCAGCGTGAGGAAGAGAAAGAGGGAGAGGTTGGGAGGAATTAAATGTAAAGGATAAGATAAGGAGATGGAGAAACAGGTAAAGAGAGAAAGTGAGTTTAGGGGGTAAGATGTGAACTGGATGAGTGTGATTTTACACCTTTTTCTTCAGACCCAAAATCTTTCTATTAAGTGAAAGAATTCTGACACTGAGGTGAGATACTGAAAAATAATGAAAAGAGAGCACTTATCTGACCTCACTGTTGAAAGGAATTGATTTTAAAGTGTAAAATGGTGAATCTGATTCAACTTTAACTCAGACAGAATAATAGCATACACACAGAGTGTTGGATGGTTAGAAATTGGGTTGTGAGGCTATCTTTGTGTAAATGTGTCAAAAAAGACAGTTAAATTGCTGGAGACCATTTTTATCACTTTTGGGTTTGGGTGGCATTTGAAACTATGACTGGTCTAAACGGCCTCAGGGAACATAAATCAAGTCTGTAGAGTGAGAGATAGATGGAGAAAGAGAGAGGAAGACTAATGGGCAACTCTGTGTGTGTGTGTGTGTGTGTGTGTGTGTGTGTGTGAGAGAGAGAGGGAGAGAGAGAGAGAGAAGAGGGAGATTCACACAGCTGTGGTAGTTCAGCAACTGTTTATCTGTCTTATCTGTGTCACCATGACAACAATATAAACAATATAAGTTTTATTGGCTAAACTGTGTCTACCCTGAGTAGTGTGGATTGTGGTGTATGGTGTGTGTGTGTGTGTGTGTGTGGGGTAACACTTTGTGTGTGTATCTCTTACAAATGCGCAAGAATGCTTCCACTTAAGACAGATAGGGTTTTCATTAAAATATTTGTGAACTATGCCTGATTAAATTATAAAATCAGAATGGATCTCCGTGTGCAAAACTGTCTATGGAGTTTCTGAAATATGTTCTATCCACCAGTGAATAATGAGGAGTTGCTTCATTTTCTAGTGAATTTGTTTTAGAAAAAGTACTAAGCTGAGGTCGATTGATTTACTTCACCTTTGCCACTGACTGAAAAACGTCCGTTTTTAGATGCAGTTCTAATAAGGAGAAATCCTATTTTCACAGGAGCGGGAGTTGGATGGGACAGGAGTGAAAATCCACTCGAACACGTGTCACCCTCTACCTCACAGCGAGCCAATCAATGAGTGAAGTGGGTGTGGATATGGGATTGCTGGTTTGGTAAAATTACAGACAGTCCCCCAAATTCTGACATCTAAAAGGTGTGGAGGGAGGAGGGTTCAGAAGCTATTTGACAAGTACTTGGTGATGGAGTGCGCTTAAGGACTGGACTGCGTAAGCAAGATGTTTTTTGGCTTCTAACTTCATGTCAAACCACAGTTTAAAGTGTTTCTGGTCCCCCTAATACGACAAAGTTCTTCTTTTTACTCTTGAGTAACATTTTTGTGACTGAAACTTGCCCAGAAGCGGAGCAGAACAGGTAGGATTATATTGGGGGCCTTTCAAATGTGACTTATTTATTTGAATCTAGCCACAGTAATTAGCATTACACCACCTCTTATCATTTTATGATCGTGACCAAAAGCGGAGTGCTAAAGAAAAATGGGCCGCAACAACTCCTGAATAATTCCTCAGGAACTGATCCAATCTCTTCCACCACAAGTTAATTGATCCAAGTTATTGTCACTAATACAGTACACACACACACACACAAACAGAGAACAATGCAGCAATGATTGCAGTATGTGATTTGATTGCAATATGTTTGTTTTGGAAACGAAATCCTGATAATTAGTCTCTCCTGACAGCGCTCTATCTCCGCCCATCTGTTCCATTTGGCATCCCTCCACCAACCAGGAGTCCCTCATCGCTCCGTCCCCATGATTCAACCAACTGAAACGCTTTCAGATACACCGAAAAACAAGCAACAGTGCTGAAAGTCACCCAATCATCAGCGAGCTTAAGGGGAGGGGAGAGTGTGTGTGTGTGTGGGGGGGGGGGGCAAGTTGTTCAGCCAACATGGACAGACGGACAAACAGATTGACTGGTTGTGTTCCGATAGATAATTAGATGAGATGCCGACACTTTGGCTGGTTAGAAAACTGTAGGAGGGGACAATGGGAGTACGTGATACAGAGAAAAAATACACCAGGAAGGGGCCAAAGGATAAGATAAGATACTATTGATGGAGGCTACTTCATATCTTTTTTTAAATAGCTGAGAGTAGGGCTGCTCGATTATGGAAAAAATAAGTTTGGTTGATATTGAAATCACGATTATTGACGATTACTCGTTGACTTTTGGAAAGATGTGGCATTTACTGAACTTAACACTGAAAGACAAATCAACAGTGAAAACACCTTGAACTGTCAAAATTCTTTCCCCTTTTTGAATTCCCCTTAAAATAAATAATATAACAGATGTATTCAAATGTTTAAATAGTATTAAATAATAAACAAAAACAAGATACACTGCTGTAGTGCACTTTCACAATCTTTTGAACACAAGTAATAAATAAAATACAAAATAAAAAAATCTCAATTACATTCGAAAATCGGAATCGCGATCTGCAGATATAGCATCAGGAGAAGCGTTCAAGCAGACAAGCTGATTGCGTCGTTGATACATTACAGGCCATTTTAAATGTACTGACAAATCCACTGTCATACATTTTTGTAATCCTGACTGACAAAAATTGTTCTTTAAAAATGGTAGTATTGCTGTGAGGGTTTATTGTAGGGTGCATTATTTTTCATACCCGAGCGGATCATCCTGTTAAAGCCGTGGCTACTTGCCAGTGATCATGATATACAGTAAGCAGTCAGCCAAATGACAGTGTGGGGCAGATTTATTATTACATGAACACTGAGTGTAGCCCGCAGGTAATCATCCAAGGTGACGTAGAATCAGAGCTTACAGTGGATGCTGGGGTGGAGGACGGTTTATAGAAAACGCTATATGAACAGCAGCAGTGTTTCAGGAGTGTTTCCAACGACAGCAAAGGAATGGGCAGAGGCTTCAATAGAACCTTTCTTTTCTATTATTTTACTCTTAGTCGATTAGTCGACTAATCGGTTGTTTTGGTCTTAGTCAACTTAGATTTCTTTAGTCGATTAGTCATGTTTGATGCTTTTTTTCATGCTGAATGACTTCTTTCCAAGAAACATACGAGCACATCTCTGGTAAACACAAGAATTAAAGTGGTGCTTTTGCACGACTCTTTGCGGAGAAACTCAGATTTACAGATCTGTCGATTAAATCAACTAATCGATTAGTTGATACAATTGAATGAGTGTTAGTCGACTAAGAATTTCTTCAATAGAGCACATCCCTACCGACAGTAGTGTGTCACAGACTAATGCCGTTTTTCCATTACGTGGTACCTGCTCGACTCGCCTCGACTGTACTCGCCTTTTTTGGTTTTCCATTATGAAAAAAAGTCCCTGGTACCTGCCAACCCAGGTACTTTTTTTTTAAGTATCACCTCCATCGAGGTTCCAAGCGAGCTGAGGCGATACCAAAAGGTGACGTGAAAACCCACAGTCTACTGATTGGTCGGAGAGAATCGTCACTAATCACTGCGTCATCATTGCTAGCGACAGACGGGGGTGTAGTGAACAAACCCACCGTTTTTAAATTATTTTTTTTTTTGCTGCCTCCAGCTTCTTTTGAAACAAAACGCGTCTTCTGGCTGTGGCAACAACAACACAACGACGTTGTGTGTGTGTGTGTGTGTGTGTGTCGTGTTAGGTCACGGCAGTTTCCTGCGGCGGCACTATGACAACCAGCCGCGCTCGCCTCACACATGAGGCGGTACTAAATCTTCAATGGAAAAAGGAGGACAGGGCACCGCGATCGAGTCGAGCCGAGCCGAGTAGAGCTGGTGCTAGCAGTGGGTAAGTGTCGGAGACAGACAAAGGCCTCTTGCTGTGGGCTGAGGTAGCATTTCGACCACCAATAACTTTGGTTAAAATGTTGTCGTTACAAAAATAAGGAAACCTTTAATAAACTTCTGTAATAAACTGTACAAATACTGAACAAACACTTTCCCAAATGCAGGTAATGTCTGTACCAAAGTAGTCACGTAATAAAAAACTATGCTGAGTCTCTACCGTGTTTTGGTGTAATTTACGGGCGCCCTGCTTCTGTCCTCTGCTGTTTGTCGGAGTTTGACACACACACACACACACACACACACACACAATCCCAGATGTGTTTTATGCGCATCTAAACAGTGCCGCGAAACTGACTTTCTTAAGCAGCACTGTTTACCAGCGTGAACAATACCAGGACTCTGAAACTGAAGCATCTAAATAGAAATTTGCTATCATTTTATGTATGAATTTCTTCTGTGACAAAGGCGTAATCTTCTCCTTTTAGGGTAGACTACACTTCCTGTCACACCATTGCATTACATTTCCCTTTGTCAGTTTTCGGCATGTAACTATAGCCTGGTCCCACCACTCTGGTACATTTCATTTGTACAGAGAGTCTGGTCAAAGTAGTAACAAGTGTTAGCTTCCTTGAAGGCTGGCTTAAAACTATTGGATCTGCCCAGAGCCACTCTGGATCTGCCATAACCAATCGCTAACGTTTCAATCGGCTTAGCGTCGCTAGCATTCACCTTAGCTAACTCCTTCACCACTAACGGAGCGAGCTGGAAAATCAAACTTTTCCCAAACCCCGTGGGGAGGACAGACCAACACAACTCAGCAAAGATTGGTCTTGCTCGGGCTTTAACTTCTGGATATTCGGTGGCGTTGCCACAACGGACCAAATGGCTTCGCTCGCATCTTTCTCCGCCACCATTACGGAACTACAACTCAAACAAGCGCACAACCTCAACGTTATCGTTCTCAGCCACTCCCTCTGTTCGCTGAATGGAATGATATGGCCGGAGAAAAACCAAGAATATACCGCAAACCCAGACGGAGTACTGAAGGGAAATGAAAATTGAGCAGAAGTACGTAGGAGGGCGGAGCCAGGCTAATGTAACTATGGAGATGGCAGGTAAATAGTAAATACTGAATCCATTTGCATGAAGTTAAGGTTTCCTTACTTTCAACCCCTACCTTTTTTGTGTTGCTAAGTAGTCCCATATCCTGCCTGCCATCCTATAACACTTTAAGAGGCGATTCACTAGTGTCCCATGGAAAATGAACAGCGCCAAACTTCAGAGGGACAATGGGACACTGAAACAGCTGAAACCAGCATCATTTCAGCTACAGAGCCACATATCTGAGTGTAGTTTAAACACCATGCTGCTGAACTAATACAATTATTTGCATGATTTGAAAAGAAATCGTGACTTCAGATGACTGTGTGACTGTCCTTTAGACCTGCTGTAACGCCTCTACCAAGTTTTGAGTACATTTTTCTAAATCTCATCCTGTCCCCTGACTACTTTCTTGCTGCTCTCCTTCAATCTATATTTCCTGTTCTTTACTAAGGCCTACTTTGTTCCTCCCTGCTCCCTCTTCCTCTCTATTTGCTTTAGAAATACCTCTCCCAGCTTTCACAATCATCATGTTTACATTAGGCCCTCTTTCTCTCTCTCTCTCTCTCTCTCTCTAGCTCTCTCGCTGTCCCTCTTGTATATTTCCCTTCCTCAACTACACTCCCTGATTCATCTCACCTCTCTTCTTTTTGCTTTCTGTTCTTTCTTTCACAAGGTTTAATTCAATAGTTATGTATTTAAACTGTTCCACCTAAAATACTTGCGTAATTTCATACAGATGCTAAAGTCACCTCATGATATTGCAATGTTACAATCAATTAACTTCTGTATCAAATGAATTGCTCCTATTCACATCTGTGAAGAGTCATTATGAGCATTGTCGTCCAATCAGAGCTCAGTGGGGCTCACTCACTTCAGTTCATCCAACCAGCCCTCCATGTGACTTAACTGGGCATGTGCATCACAACACTGAGTCTGACACTTTATTTATGATTTTAAGATTGCATACATGTTAAAAGATCACTAAGAGATTCATTTTTAGAAATATATATATTAGGGCCGGGACTCGATTAAAAAAATTAATCTAATTAATAACAGGCTTTGTAATTAATTAATCTAAATTAATCGCATTTTAATTCCATAAATATTTGACCTGAGAACAGTGAGAAGTAATTTTTTTCAAATGGATTTTTAGTATACCATTGAATAATGACTGAATACATAAGCTTAAGCAACACAATATTGTTTATTTTTGTTCAACCAAGTCCAGCAGACCAGTGCAATTTTTGCCATTAAGTGTAGCAATAGCATATTTAGAAATATAGTACATTTCAGAAATTCAGGTAGCCTATAGGTAGGTAGACCTTCTGTAAACTATGTTTTTTAAGTAAAACACAATATTTTCAAGTACATTCAGACTTAGTTACCCTGGTCCTTAAACCAGTCATCTGGTGGAGTGTAGGTTGGGTGTGGGTCCTTGTACTCGGAGTCGGGCTAACGTCCACGCTAGCTGCTAAATGTTTTGCGTCGAGGTGATACTTGTGGTGCGTCCTTTTTGTCCACCGAAGTCGATTTCCGAGTTGTTTTCCGGAGTTACGAACCGGAAGTTGCAAAAAGAACGACACCGAGGTCGTATATACAACTCGTCAAGTCGTCTGAACTCAGAGGACCCCGAGTTCACTTTCAAAGATGGCTACGTCGTGCATCACACGTAGTAAACATTGTGGTTTTCTACAATTTTAAGCACTTTTGTCTTTGTTGTAACCAAATGAAGAAGTCGTACACATAGCACTGTATACTGCTACCTATAGGCATGTCTCTACAGTCTTATTAGGAGTTAAACATAGCACTGTATACTGCTACCTATAGGCATGTCTCTACAGTCTTATTAGGAGTTAAACATAGCGCTGTATACTGCTACCTATAGGCATGTCTCTACAGTCTTATTAGGAGTTAAACATAGCACTGTATACTGCTACCTATAGGCATGTCTCTACAGTCTTATTAGGAGTTAAACAAACATACTGCTACCTATAGGCATGTCTCTACAGTCTTATTAGGAGTTAAACATAGTGCTGTATACTGCTACCTATAGACATGTCTCTACAGTCTTATTAGGAGTTAAACATAGCACTGTATACTGCTACCTATAGGCATGTCTCTACAGTCTTATTAGGAGTTAAACATAGCGCTGTATACTGCTACCTATAGGCATGTCTCTACAGTCTTATTAGGAGTTAAACATAGTGCTGTATACTGCTACCTATAGACATGTCTCTACAGTCTTATTAGGAGTTAAACATAGCACTGTATACTGCTACCTATAGGCATGTCTCTACAGTCTTATTAGGAGTTAAACATAGCGCTGTATACTGCTACCTATAGGCATGTCTCTACAGTCTTATTAGGAGTTAAACATAGTGCTGTATACTGCTACCTATAGGCATGTCTCTACAGTCTTATTAGGAGTTAAACATAGCGCTGTATACTGCTACCTATAGGCATGTAACTACAGTCTTATTAGGAGTTAAATACCGCCTGATTAGTTATTTTGTAGCTTGTGCAGCTGAAATTGGCTAGAGACGCTTGGTTACTATATGACAACAACGGCCTAAGCCGAGTCTTGAGCAGAAAGCAGAGCAGTAGCCGAACGTTAATGTTAATCAAAACGTAATTTTCATGTATCAAACTGTGAAATATATGTGTGTAATATGTCAATAACTGGGTGAATAGAATCCTAAATGTTACTAAAAATGTTACAAAAATCCATCTTTTCTCCGACTCGTAGTATTGTGTGACAAAAAGAATGCAGCAACCCCGCGGTTACTCGTTTTCCGACATGGATGTGACGTCACACTTGAGCTACTAGTCGCGATTACAAGACAAAAAGAACGCACCATTGAGGCTCGATGTGCTGCGGTGATATGCGAATTCCTTGTTGCATAGCATGCACACAACCATGCTCTAATCGACGCTTCCATCCGTTTGGTTTTTATAACAAAATTTCCCATCCACGGAGCCAACCAAAGCGGTCTCGTCAGCTTCTTCGCTCATGTTCACTGTGGTTTGTTGTTGTCTGAAGCATTGACATATATAAAAGGTCTGAAGTCATGAACGCTAGTTGGTGCTCCAGTATAATCGGTCCGCCGAAACTCATCCAGTGAGAAACGTCCCGCGGTGCAAAAATAAGTGTGATTAAAATGCGTAAAAAATGTTTAACGTGTTATTTTTTGTGTAATTATTTAACGCATTAAAGTCTGTAATTAATTCATCTTAATTAACGCGTTAAAGTCCCGGCTCTAATATATATATATATATATATACATTGATAATAATTTGTAGATTTACACAGCTTATTAAACACAGCATGTGGTCGCATGACAAAACTGTCCCCATGTTTACCAGCATCTTCAGACTATGATTAGACGATGACGTTTTTGTCTGGGTCTGGTCTGGGAGGCTCAGCTTAGAGTCATAACCACATAAAAGTGGCACTTCAGTAGTATATAATGTCATTTCTTTAGTGATTGAATACGGTGTATTACTCTTTCTTAAAGCTTCCTTCAGATGCAGTAAACTAGGCAATAGTACAAGGTATTATAGCTAGGGCTGGGTACCGAACTTTGATACTTTTAGGCACCGACTGAATAGCCTCTTTTTTGAATAAAACTTTTTTTAGTTTTCTATTAGCAGAAGTTGTGGATAGTACCTGGTACTTGGTACTTGTTTTGGTACCACCACCACTCAGTCAATGTTGCAGGCAAGCTAAGCCGATACTTGAAAGTGGAGGTAATCACTGCAAACCACTGATTGGAGAGAATCGTCGTCACTAGCACGACATGGGACATCCCGCACAAACCTGCCCTTTTTATTTATTTTTTTAAATAGCCAAGCCACCGTCAATAGCAGCCACAACTTTTAATTCGCTCGGCACAAATAAAAAAATAAAAAATTGTCAGCCTGCAAAACTGAACAAAAGAATCCAGCGACTGTCACGGCAATTTCAAGCAGCATCCCAATGGCGAACAGCTGAGAATCACACCTACACTGAGGGGGTAGTATCCACAGTGGAAAAAGAAATAGAGAAAAGCGCCTATACCGAAAGTGAGTTGAGTCGAGTCTGACCATGCAATGGAAATGAGGCATTTGTTGTGAAGTTATAGCTTTTTCGGAGGTAATTGTTCAGAAAATGTAGCCCACCACTGGTTTTATGTCTTTACATAAACACATCTGTAGGACATACACACACAGCCTCTCTTTTTCGCTCAACCACTCTCTTCTCTGTTCCTCTTCTTTGTTTTTTTCTCTCATTTAGTTTCTTCTGTACTCTACTCTCCTACTTCCTGTCTCTCTCTCTCTCTCTCTCTCTCTCTCTCTCTCTCTCTCTCTCTCTCTTTCCTCTGCTATGCCTTTCTCTCTCTCTGTTCCCCCACACAGTAATATGATCTCTTCTATCAGGCCAACACAGCCGTGAATCAAAAAGACACAGAGAGAGAAATATAGTACAAACCTTAGTGGCCCCACCCCCACTCTCTCTCTCTGTCTCCCTCTCTCTCTCTCTCTTCTACAACATCCCTACCCCCAACAACCCTCTTCTCTCTCCTTCTCTCTTCAGTCCCTACCCCCAACCACACCACACAGCTCGCTCACTCTCTACATCCACAGCGTCTATCTTCTATCTCTCCTCCCTCTCTCTGAAACAAATATACTCACTGACAGCAACACAATGCAATACTGTAGGATTCTGTATGCACAACATTTCTTACACGTTATGTTAGATTCAGAGCTTTTCTAAGCAATTGTTGTTCTGCCAAGCAGCAGATATGGCATACAGCACAATGAGTGTAGTCATTTAACGCGACAGACAATACTGAGAGTAGGGCTGCTCGATTATGGAAACAATCATAATCATGATTATTTTGGTCAATATTGAAATCACGACTATTTAACACCATTACTCATTGTCTTTTGGAAAGATGTTGCAATGATTGTACTTAAAAAAACAGGGAAACAGTTCAACAAATCAACAGTGGAAACACTTTGAACTGTGAAATTTCCCTTTTTTCTTTCAGAACACAAGACAAAATATGAGTTTACTTGCAAAACGTAATGTGCAAAATAATCATTTTCTTCCGCTAAATCTGTTTTAGTAAATATTAGGAGCCAAAATCGTAATCACAATTAAAATTTTGATTAACTGAGAATTAAATAAAAAACAGTAAATAACTATAGCTCATAAAGACATTGATGTGATATTCCGTTCATGCCCAATCAGCACATTTTGAGGTCAGAGGTCCAGTCAGCTACAAAACTGAAATCAGACGCTCCCAATTCCAAGTATCTACTATATAATAATTGCCATACTGTACTGTTTTTTTTTTCAATAATATAGTATCCAAGAAATCATAATTGGTTCTCCGTCAGACATCAATCAAGCTGTTTCAGAATGTCACTTGCAATTACATCTCACAAAGCAAAATGTTTTTCCAAGGCAAAATTAAAAATTTTATTATCCAAGATCTTTCTGGAGCTGTCTATCTACACTCAATGTTTGTTTTGTTACAGCTGTTAAGCAGACAGCAGACTTTTCTTATTCTGAAATGACCACTCAAGGAGGTATATGGAGATAGTTGCACATGTAACAAACAGGAGTGTACATTAACAGCACACATTAAAGCAAACTACATACCCCAAACATGCATAAAATGAGTAGCCTACTTAATATGGAACCAAAGTCAGGACAGTGGTGGCACTTAGGCAGGCGCTCTCTAGCAGAGAGTTTGAACCATAGACTGTAAAATTAGTGGACGTAGCATCCGTGACGTCACCTATTGGTCTGCAACCAGATGTTTCGGCGAGAGGGTAGAGCTGGGGAGGATGACGCCTGTTTATGGTTGCAATGCGCTAATGTAAAGAGAGAAAGTTGCGGATTTTCAACCCTTCTGAAGGGAGTCGTCCAGTGAAGATTTACTGGCGGGTAAACGCAGACCACCGGCTACTGGCGCCATTCATAAACGTGTACGGCAGAACAGATAACTGGCAAACTTCCCCCCAAGTTACCAGCTAAAGGTAGCGGTAGCTAGCTAGCTTGGTTAGCAGAACGCTGTATAATGCATTTCTAGGCGACTAAGCCACGCCCCTAAAGCATCCCCTGCTTTATCGTCTATTTGAAAATAAATGGGAGCATCATTTACTAAATGAACATCATGCTGTATTGAAGAAGACTTGAAGCAGTGATTGAGACCATGAACTCATTATAAAAATGTTAAATAAAGCAAGAAGTAGGGTCATTTTCTCATAGACTTCTATATTAGATAGAATGCAGGTTTAAGGCACTTCCGCATTGGCTTCACTTTGCCGGCCCGGAAGCTTTGTCCATTATTTTCAAAGTCTACGGTTTGAACCCAGCGTCTCTGGTTAAGGCAAAGTTTTTGGAAACACAATAACACGCTGTTGTTGCTGAGGGGTTCAACAGAGGAAAAGCAGCTCCTCTGTAGTGTAGTGATGCTGTGAGTTAATAAATGTGAGAAGGCAGCGTAGGATCAGAAAACCGGCCTGTTAATAATGCAATCAATCATTAAATTGCACACCAGCCACTCAGTGATGACAGTATATTCTGACATCATTTGATCCACTAACTCCATGACAGAGATAGATTATAATTTAAAAACAGCCAGCAAAATAGAAGAAAGTGGTCCCCCAAGTACTGTAAATGTTAATAACCCTTGGGTCAGCAGCGAACATTAGTAACAATTGGCTCAGTTTGGGTCCCACAGTGCTAAAATGATGTACATGATAAATTCGAGCATGAATTGTATACAGTCAGCAAAGCTTTTTACTTTATTACGTGATGCTAATTCGGGTAACATCCCAAATATATTTGCATGTCATGTCAATTAAGCTTGCCACAGTTTGACATTTATTCAAGTTCAAATTCAAAAGTATATTTTAACATTGTTATTTATGCATAATAGAAATGTATTTTTATTTATTTATCTATCTATATTAAATATTAGGAAATTGCATTTTCCAACCAAACAACCAAATGACTGTTTCATTTTATTGCGCTAAGATTGAAGAGTGGTTAATAATCTGTAATTCACCCTTATAGCTGCACTCATCAGCAGCAAGTTAAATAATTAAGCAATTAATCACTGTCATATGAGCCAGGTCCCATTGGTATTGTGTGTGCCCTAAGGTACCCAGACACCTAACTCTGAAAATCTATCTATCTATCTATCTATCTATCTATCTATCTATCTATCTATCTATCTATCTATCTATCTATCTAGCTATCTATCTATCTATCGTGAATCTGACCCTGACCTTTGACCTAGCTCTGGAGGAAGAAAGACAGCAGAGCTTCCCAGACACCAATTAACCTCAAGTATCACTAAATAGAAATGAGAGAGGCACTGTAAGCAACTTCAGTAAATATTAACTATTTTAAGCATACCAAATCTAACAATGTATGTTCCTCACACTTTTACTTGCCATGTATTTCATTCTAACCCTAACTCTTGTAATGCGGTGCATATTTAAACGTAATTACCTTTCAATTACCAGTGGTGAAGTTTTAATTAAAGGTCTCATTACATCACTGACGACCAACGGGGAGTAAAATTAAAACCTTTGTATCATCCAGTGAGTGGATGTGATCAAAATAAATAAGTAACACTGGAGTGTAGTTACCTCCAATAGCTGCGTTAATAAGTGGAGTATGTATAATAAAGCAATTAATTACCACTTAATTGGCAGGGAAAGAAGCATGAATACACAGAGAGATATGATAGCTAAAGTAATCACACACAAAAAAATGCATCTCTAGACAATAGGAAACAGAAGTAGCCTATGCAGGTTCCTTCTTTCCTTGCTTACCTTGTTGGTACCAAAGGCCGGGTCAGGGTAGGAGAGTTGCCCAAGCCTGGTGTGGTCTGACGCGGCCAGAGACTGAGGAGGAGGCGGGTAAACTGTTACATCCATGGCTCAATATACATCCACTTCTCCGTCTGTCCTTCCCTTCGACTTTCTTTCTTCTCTTATCTCTGTGAATGTCTGATAACCTTATTGGGTTTTTTTTTTTTTTTTTTTAACAAAGTTCTATGTTTTGGCGAGTCCCTCAGCGACCAAACAGAGAAACAACCACGGTCCAAAAAAGCAAGCTTGTTTTGGAAAATAATGCAGGTTTCACGCAGATAGTTCGGCGAAATAAACCTAAACCGAGTTTATGGAGTCAGTGAAGTTTAGATTGATGCTCTCCTGTCCACACCGGCTTTCATGCTGCTGCTGTAAGTAAGGTCAGTAAACTTCCCAGTGAACACACTTCTTCAATACCTGGCGTTAAAAACAACCGGCAATAGTGCACTTTAAAAAGCGTCGTTATCCCTCCTTTTAACGTTTTAGGTGGCGGGGTTTGGTTCGGACATGGGACGTTGTTGGACCCTGTCTGTCCCTGGTTGGGACTCTGCGTTTTAATTTTCCTCCGATGCTGCTGCTGCTGCTGCCGCGCGTGTGCTCGGTGCGGAGATGCCTCGCGGACCAGTCATACAAAGAGCTGCTACGTCAAGTTAGCAAAAGTCAGCCGAACAAAACCGGATGTGCAATTTATCACAAAATAAAGGCTCATAGTCTGTCACATGTCTGTGTGAAAAATGAGACATTGAAAGGGACAAAGAAAACAGAATTATTCTAAACCGTACACGAACTCATTACAGTATCTACAATCACACATTTAAGCAGTGTGTTGTTCCAAAATTAGGCCATTGTCGCAGAATCCTGCTCGGCAAACGATTTTATTTTGAAAGTAATCGACGTATCTATATGCGTAAATCTTGACAAACAGGATCCAAAGGAGCTGAGCTGAACGGCAGAATGTGCTCCATCTAGAGGTGGAGAGAGTGTCAAAAAAGGTCCAGCCAGGTGTTTCTTTGGCCTAAATAAACTGAACTTTGAGTGAGTGAATGGGTATTTCAATAATAGGGGATGAGTGATTGTTTTATAAATTAACAGTCAGCATTCAATAGAAGCAAAAAAAGGAAAAGAAAGGATTGGGGAAAAAAAGATGTAGGCCTATGTTTATTACAGTTTTTTTCCATTGCTAAACGACAGTGGGCACAACTGGAGTCACATGTGCAAAACTCTAACTACTACAGTCTGCACAGCAGCAGTTCATGTGGACCAAACTCTAGTTCGTTTTTCATTGCTTGAATACAGTTTTCAAAACTCTACACACTTATACCATGACTTTAACCACAACATGCACAACACTGTAGATTTACAGCACTTTGTTCAAATGCTAACACACTGCTGTCAAAACAGAATAGATTTCAGTCTGGTGCCTATCAAACACTGCTGATTGCAATTTTAGCTGAAAGCCTAAGTAGGTGTCTTGTTTTAGACTAGTTAGTGAACATATATGGTATTTATATAGAGAAAGCTCAGAAAGCCTTTTTTGTATACAAACACCAAATAAGAATGAAACAATTATACACTGTACCGTTTGAGAGAAACAGGTAAAAGAGCAAAGATACCAATATGTCCAGGTAAGATGTCTGAGGTTATGTACACAGCTATAAAAAAAGTGAAAAACACTATATCTTTACAATAGTAAAACTGTGTTCTTACTGTTTTTCAGAAAGTAATGGAGGTGAAAGCAATAGAAACACCACATTCATTTTTATTTAGAGATGATGTGATGAAGAAAATTTGCCACATGATGCTGGAGAGAGGCAGGATTAGTCACACTATTCTTTGTTACTGTTACGTATGTACCTTTAGTTTTTTTCCCAGTAATTCCATAAATTACTAGAGATCAAATTCTATATTGAAGAAAACTGCTGATTTTCATTATTCTTGTTTACCTTACGTAAAATTGGTATATTATACAATCTATATCTTTTCCTTAAATAAACTATAGAGTAGTGTCAAGTCACTCAAATTGTTCAAACTGTAAAGATGAGAAAGTTTGTAAGTTCTGTATTGGTGTTTGATGCTAGTGTTTTTACCCTCAGTGTGTTCTGAGTGACAGTGTGTGTTAACTCAGTGAGGATTGTGCATAGTGTTTGGCTGCACTGAGCCTGTTTTGCAGGTGATGTAAACTGTTTAGCTCAGGTGACTGTTGGTAGTGCAGACTGTAGTTTGAGTTTTGCACATGTGACTCCAGTTGTGCCCACTGTCGTTTAGCAATCAGAAAAAACGGTATTAATGTGTCTGCTGTCCATGGTGCTAATACTGCACAGAATACACTCCCCAAACCCCCCAACATTCCCTAAAACCCAGGTCCGCTGTGCGTCAATCCGTCCTTGATAATTTGATTAGCCTACTTTATCACAATTTCCACACAACCCAAGTACAATCAGCAAAATCAAATGTAGTTTTAAGTTTGCAATTGTTTTAGTCGGTATTGGGCATGCATTCTGCATCAACTTAAATAAAGAAGAAAGTGTAGGGCAGGCCTATGTATAGTCTGCTGTAGTCACTGTATTTGATTTGGAACAGAGTACACTATACACAGACAACTGGAGGGGGGGGGGGGGGTAACAAGTTAATCCAGCTGTTGCTCATGCTATCTTGTGTTTCAGTTTGATATTTTAGCATCTTTTTCCATTCCATACAGGTTGTTTAGCCACATCTTCCTGCCTGTCGACAGTTCCTTGAGCAATCCAAGACCTCATTTGACTTCAAGCCCAACAGATTAATTAACACGAAATAAAATAGCACCTATAGGCCTGGTGGTGGAAATAGGACCTCACATCTAAACCACAGAATGTCGGTCGCGGTTTTTAAACGTAAAGGTCGTGATTTTAAACATGTCTTTAACATTGTGAAATGGTAGCCGTTTGGTTATGTTTAGGCATCAAAACAACTTAGTTAAGTTTAGAAAAAGATCGTGGTTTGGGTTAATTTAGTCTCGCATTGCCAGACTTTCCTTCACAGCGCTGCGGAGGAGGGTCCGGCTAGTCCACACAGCAATCCCGGGATGGGAGGAAAACGTGCTCTGGTTTATTGGTATTTCTTTAAACCAATCACATTGTCATGGGCGGTGCTAAGTGTCAGACCGAGCCACGGCGCTGCAAAATAGCCTCAGTATAGACAACTTGTTTTTGGTGCATAACCACACCCTTAGTATTAATGCCTTAAAGAGGAACACAATGTTTCACACATTTTTATTTTATTCTGCATACATAACCACATAGATTCATATTGGGATATGATCTTCAGGCGGGGGATTTTTCCAGCAAAATTCATATTGTGTGTAAAATCTGCTTTTTCAAATAAAACAATGAAACAGACTGTGTGTTTGAGAAAGAGAGACTATTTAATAGGCAATAGCCGAAGTAGAATGGATGTTTGGATGGTCTTCAGTGACAGAACAACACATTTCCATTATCTGGAAATAAATACACAAATGCACATAAACAAAGAGATTCTCTCCCTCCCACCCACACACACACACACACACACACACAGTACACTTCAACAGATGCTCACACATGCATATGAAATGTAAAAATTCACTCTCACACTTAAACTACCTGCAGACATACACATAATTATACTCTAAATAGTCTAAACCCGTGCATTTTGGAAACATAGCCTGATACAACGCTGAGTTTATACACACACAAATAGATATCATAAAATGCATTTCTCTTTTTCATGCCTTCTCAAACACTCTCTCACTCTCCCCCTCACTCACACACACACACACACACACACACACACACACACACACACACACACACACACACACACGCCACAAACCGGCCCACATGTACTTAGTGAACATACATACAGTGGGCGTTCCGCCCTTCCCCCACATACACACATACATATATGCACCCCTCCCCTCTGAAAAAGACATAATTCACTTGCACATTCTCCTCCCCCACACACTGTTCCTCTCTATAAAACTCCACACACACACACACACACACACACACACACACACACACACACACACACTAAACCACATGCACGTATGCACTAAACCAATCAAACACACATATAGACTTAAATAAACCACACACACACACACACACACACACATACACACACATGTACACACACGCACACACACAACTATAAACCCTACATGCAAGCACACACCTCAAACATATACACACTATGCCTGTGCTGCACCATATGCATGTCAACATGCATTATATATATATATATACTGTAAAACACATGCACAAGCAAACAAATACACACACTCTCTCTCTCTCTCTCTCTCTCTCTCTCTCTCTCTCTCTCATTTTCTTTCTCTCTCTATACCTCATACAGTTCTTAGATTCCCATGCATGAGCTTTCCAACATAGTAATGTACTGTAGCATTTGAATGATGTGTGTCTCTTCATGTCGGGGGATTACATTATAGATTCATAGCACAGCAATCCACTCCTGGGTAAAAACAGCCAGCCCTTTAGATATTATAGCTTTCCAGTGTGAGAGAGGGGGTGCATAAAACCTGAGGTTATCAGCTAAAAGGAGTTTAGTTTTAGATTAGGGAAACAAAATGCTGATAACAAAAAAATAAATAATTCTAGTGTTTACCTTGCGTGACAAAGAGCAACATTCAATATTAATTAGGGTTTCTGAGATGCTCTATCTCTATATACAAACAAGAATATATTCTGAATGTAGATGTTTTGTGCATAATTTTATACACATTTTGCCAAAATGCAGCCTAAGATGTGAGTTTTTTAAACTCTGGGTTGTCCACCAGACGTTATTATAAAGTTCTTTTGGTTTGTACAAAGTTTAGATGCATGAAGATGTAATAACAGTTGAGCAGCCTGTTATGTTGATTGGGAACACTTGTAGCGGAACAGAATAGTATTTTTATGCCACATATTTTAAAAAAGCATAACATTGCCTTTTGAGTTTTTAGTTTTGGGCTCACCAAGAGTTGTGTTTAAAACATGTAGATCATCTGAGGGCACTTGTCCCATTGGACCTCTTTTTAGAGGCATCAACTCTCCCATATTTCAGCCATTACCTCAGTGATTATGTAATTATTACCCAAAAGAATTGCAGCCAGAACTAAGAACATAGGCCTAAGTTAGACCAAAAAGTAGTGCAGTACTGTATGAGTAGAGTATGAGACGTGCTGAAAAAGGCAGCCAGCCTTGTGTTCAGCTGTCAATCATAAAATCAATGGCCATACCTCAATATTGTGAGCTGCTGCTATAGAAATGTTTACATTTTACATTTTCAATTTGTAGATAGTAACAAGTAATTGAGTAGGAAATGGACAGTAAAGTAATCTAAAATACAGCAAATAATGGAAAAGTTGGCATTCTGAAAAAAAGGAGAAGATTGAGTATCTCATCAACCCCTCTCTATCTCGACATGGCTGATAAATGCACCGCACAAAGAACATTTTCCATTTAAAAGCAAGTCTTTTTTTTTTCTCTCTCAAAAGCCTAAATATTTTATCTCAATTCATGACTATAAATAACTCTTAACTCACATCCCCTTGAAGTGTTAGTCAAGAGGATTGGGCATCAGCAGTTAGGTTTTACTTGCCATACTTGCTTTAGCTTACAGTCACTAACCTTATTGAATCTGTCAAAAGCATTTAAAGACTGTTATTCAAATAGGCTTTCAGTCAGACAAGGGTTTTTATGGCTGTCTGATTTCATGTACTTATGTTTTTCCTTTTTATTCTCATATCTTTTATTTACTGTAT